>NC_136995.1:19178549-19381790 GCF_032717465.1 Coenobita brevimanus
ATTACCTTGCTCCTGCAGTCCACCATCCTCCTTTAGTGGGATAGGGAAGAAGTTGAGGAGCGTTTGTGTAACCAGGCAGCTTCCACGCCCGGCCGTATCTGTGCCATCACATGTAGGCGGCCGTCTCCAACACAATGTGACCAAGTGCTTCCGTATAAATAATTACTGAGAGGCAGGTAATATATCCCCCCCCCCTTACCCTTCTCCCTCATCTCCAGGCTCCTCTCCTCTCACCCACCTATCTCTCTCTCTCCTCTTAGTCCTTCCTATCCTTTGATTCTCTCATACTCTCCCTTCCCCTCCACATTCTCTCCATCCCCTTTCCACTTCTCTCCTCTCCCTCTGTCCCATCCTCCTCCATCCCTCCCATAGTTTACAATATCTTTGCCTGGTTAGGTAGGGAGTGGGGTAAGGGTGCAGGACGAATGAGGAGGTTGCATGGTGGACGCTAGTTACCTTGCTATTATTATAACTCTCTCTCTCTCTCTCTCTCTCTCTCTCTCTCTCTCTCTCTCTCTCTCTCTCTCTCTCTCTCTCTCAACTTCTTTTTATCGTCTTCTCGTCTCTGTCCACGGTTTCCACTGCTCTCTGCCTGCTTTACTTCCCTAGGTAACTTTTCCCTTTCTGTCTTCCACATTCTTGCCTTTCTCTCTCCATTCCGTTTGCTACCTTCCTTTCCTTTCAGAATATTGTTTATTTTGCCGTATTCAGTACACTCTTCCTGATTTTCTTTCTTTTCACGAACTACTAGGATTGAGAGAGAGAGAGAGAGAGAGAGAGAGAGAGAGAGAGAGAGAGAGAGAGAAGTTATAATAACAACAACGTAAATAGTCCACAATACAACCATCTTATTCTCCCCAAATACTCTCTCGTTTTCTCATTTATCCTCTCCCCTTTCTTTCAACTCTCCCCACAACCGTTCTCCTCTCCTGTTCTCTCCCCAATCCTTTCATTTCCTCTCCTATCCTGTCTCCCATCTCCTCACCACTTCTAGCACCCCCCCCCCTCCTCTCCCTTCCTCTGCCTGCACTGACCCCACCAGCTCGTTCCCTAAACCTCTCCACTCCCCACCTGGTTCCCTCATAAATAACAAAATTACGAGACATGCCCCTGTGTGTGTGTGTGTGTGTGTGTGTGTGTGTGTGTGTGTGTGTGTGTGTGTGTGTGTGTGTGTGTGTGTGTGTGTGTGTGTGTGTGTGTGTGTGTGTGTGTGTGTGTGTGTGTGTGTGTGTGTGTGTGTGTGTGTGTGTGTGTGTAGTGGAGAAGACTGATATATAGGACATGCAGTGCATTACTGCTCTTGGGGTGGGTTAGGTGTAGTGATGGTTGGTTGGTGCTGAACTGTTGGACAGGGATGCCTTCATGTGATATAATTAGTCGGCTCAATTGCCTGGTTATACAAACGTTCCTCAGCCATTTCTCTATCCCCCAAAAGGAGGATGGTGGACTATCGGAGAAGGGCAGCTTCAGCCTGCAGTCCACCGGGTATACGGTACAGATGAACCTGGGGCTGCTGCTGCTGCAACTACTACTACTACTACTACTACTACTACTACTATCTACTACTACAGTACTCACCAATGCGTCTTGCCACTGTGATTCGCGGATTTAAAAAATGATCCAGTTACTCAGTCAATAATGGAACTTCTGCATTGATATCTCTGACTATGCAGCATCCGTAATTGTGACACTTTGGTTATTTCTAGACTAGTAATAAATACCAAGAGGAAGTGGGCAGGAGGAGGGATGAAAAGAAAAGGCGAGGAGATAAAAATTCTTACGCGGAAGTAGATAAATATGTCACTTTAATGGATGAAATGTGTGGAGCCTCCTTGGTGACTAAAAAGGTGCCTCAGTCTCCATCCCCGACACGTATTTCTACTTATATCTGTAAAGCTTCAGAGTTTGGGGGCAATTTTAGGGTTGTGATAAGATTACTTCCGTGTATTATCAGTATCTTATCCATAATTGTCTACATCCTTCGTTATTTTCCTGTCAGCATAAGATAAGATGGAAGAAACTGCTTGTCTGATTTTCTCCTCCTCCTCCTCTTTTACCTTATAGTAAAAATAGAGGTAAATGTATTTTTAGAAATGAACCGGATGCTGAAAGAGTACGAAATCTTTCCTGCCAAAGAATATCAAACATGAGTTCAAAACAAACTCCATTATTCTAAGATGTTTGGACACAATGCGTTTCAAGGACTGAAGGCTGTTTACCTTAACGTTTAGTTATAACATGACGGTATGATTGCAAACAGCAGGGAGGTTGAACTATAGAGGTCTAGCCTTGAAGAAGAGAGAGAGAGAAAAAAAAAGACAGAGAGGGTCGAAGATTTAAAAAAAAAAAAAAAGTGACAAAGAAATAAATGAGCTACGTAGTAATGAGGCGAAACTGGAAAATGAGAAAGAGTGACGTGACTCCCAGAACTGTATTTTACAAAAGGTAACTGGAAACCAGTTTTCACAATAAGCAAGTCTCCACAGCAATCAATAATTATCAACAATAATTTTATAGCACCATTTTTTGCTTCTATTTATTTATTTGTTTATTACTTATTTGTGTTGTTCACTAAAGCTTGGCTGTGAGGTGTTTGGTAGCTAAAAGTGAAGATAATGGTATTGCCTTTTCATTCTGGTGTCGTGTTTAACTGAACTGTTCTTGCTACCTCCAAGTGATTTTATTCAGCTTGGGGGTGTCGCCTTGCAGTGAGGGAGGTTAATGAAGGCAATATCTGACCCATCCAGGTCATCTTAAACCGAATTAAATCCTCAGCAAATGTAAAGAGCAAAATAAAAAGACGTCCCGGGGCTCATTACGATCAATAAAGAAAGCAATACACAACTTCTATCTATTTATATATCTGTTTATCTATCTATTTATACCAATACGCCTTAATCCTTTAAGTGGTTGTCACAAGCAAATCGCCTCCACGTCATCCTGTCCTCTGGCATTTGGCTGCCCTGCCTCCAACTCACAGCCCACTCATTATCTCTCCACTCCATCCCTCCATCTCATCCTTGATCTCGTCCTTCTCCTCAACCCCTCCATCTCATCCTTGATCTCGTCCTTCTCCTCAACCCCTCCATCTCATCCTTGATCTCGTCCTTCTCCTCAACCCCTCCATCTCATCCTTGATCTCGTCCTTCTCCTCAACCCCTCCTTCTCATCCTTGATCTCGTCCTTCTCCTCAACCCCTCCATCTCATCCTTGATCTCGTCCTTCTCCTCAACCCCTCCATCTCATCCTTGATCTCGTCCTTCTCCTCAACCCCTCCATCTCATCCTTGATCTCGTCCTTCTCCTCAACCCCTCCATCTCATCCTTGATCTCGTCCTTCTCCTCAACCCCTCCATCTCATCCTTGATCTCGTCCTTCTCCTCTACCCCTCCATCTCATCCTTGATCTCGTCCTTCTCCTCTACCCCTCCACCTCACTCACATACACTCCTCCAGTCAGTCTCTCATTCTCCACATGGACAGACACAGCTTAAGGTTAAAAAAAAAAAGTTTCAATAAGGAACTTGATTTCTTCCTCCCTCACCTGTCAATCTGTACAAAGAGGGTGAGGTGATGTACAGGTGTCAAGCCAGGTGGGGGAAGGAGATTAATTGCATACACGTGGCCGCCCCATCACACCTGTTGAGTTGCACACCTGACGAGTTGGGTGGACAGGGCAGGGAGGGAGGGAGAGAAGGGAGAGGGAGGCAGTGAAGATGTTGAAAAGAGGGTCAGGTTACAGTGATGGACAGAGGGATGCAGAAGAGGGAAAGGATGAGGTAAAAATAGATATAATAAGAGAAGAGAATTGAAAGAAAAAGAAACTGTGTGTGTGTGTGTGTGTGTGTGTGTGTGTGTGTGTGTGTGTGTGTGTGTGTGTGTGTGTGTGTGTGTGTGTATTTGTTCTTGCGTGCGTGCGTGAGTGCATGCAGGAAGTCACAGACGAGCAAAAGCAAATTAAAACACTTCCCAGGATCCTCTTCCGACATAAAATATTTTCTTCCCCTCTGCCTACAATGTCCTACAGTATCCTACATGAGACACAATACTGACTTTCACCACCCCCACCATAAAGGTCACAATCCTACAAACCAGTAAGTCGGGGTTATGTGCCTGATGAGATTGCTGGTTTGGCGATTCCCTTGTGAGTAATTTGGACGAGAAAATGTGAGCGGCTGCCAGTTGTGTTGTTCAGAGAGTTATTGTGCCAGTGGGGTTTGGTTGGCATGCACACACACACACACACACACACACACACACACACACACACACACACACACACACACACACACACACCTCCACTCCCGTCATCCTTCCTTCACTATAGTTCTTTCACCTAAACTTGGTCCAATTTTCATCCTTCTGTAGCTTTTTTCACATCGCCCATTGGAAAAAAAAAAAAAACAATAATAGTAGCGTGTTGCCTGGCTAGGTTTCCACAGACGGTCTCATATGGTCCTTGCCGTGTACAGCTGATCATTTGTTGTGTGATCATCTTAGGTTTTGCTGCCACTCTTCCCGATCTCTTTGCCTACCTACCTACCTACGTACCCGCCTGCCTGCCTGCTTGCCTACCCAACCGATTCCTTACCTGTGTGTGTGTGTGTGTGTGTGTGTGTGTGTGTGTGTGTGTGTGTGTGTGTGTGTGTGTGTGTACATACTACACAGCTTAAGGCTCCAGCGAGGTGATCTGGGCTTGACAATTATAGCAAAGTTATTCCCTCGTCAAAAATTATGACAAAAAGGATAGTACCGAAGAGAGAGAGAGAGAGAGAGAGAGAGAGAGAGAGAGAGAGAGAGTAAATCCCAAAGGAGTAAGCACCATTTTCCGAGACTGCAAACCCGAGATTATCATAATGAGAGGCTAAAGTGGAGGAGGTGGAGGAGGGGGGAGAGGACAGGGTAAAAAGGGGAGATGAAAAGGCTGGAAGGAGGTGGGGAAAGAGGCAAGGAAGACGAGGAGAGGGGGGTTTGGGGAATGAGAAGATACAGGGAGAGGAAGAGGACAAACACAGCAAATATCGAGAAGTGGATAATATATATATATATATATATATATATATATATATATATATATATATATATATATATATATATATATATATATATATATATATATATATATATATATACACACACACACACACACACACACACACACACACACAGATAATGACTTGTGATGAGAGGTGGAGGGCAAGAGTCATGACGAACTAGGAGGTGACAGTCAATGTAAAAAAGAAGAAAACGAAACAGAACAAAGAATAAAAGATAAATGACGATGATTCATGAACACACACACACACACACACACACACACACACACACACACACACACACACACACACACACATCCTCTCTCTCTCTCTCTCTCAGTTCACCAAATAATTCAGGGAGCAACAGCATAAATAATATTTTACAAGTCTGGAAAGTCACTCCTTCTTTCCTGGGCAGTAGGATGGTGATGATGAAAATGATGATGATGATGATGATGATGATGATGATGATGAACAGCTCCTTATCAATAACTGTGAGCATCAGAACATAAGATGAAAACTATAGTAGGTAGTCCCTATAAGACTCACTAAACTACTGGAATAAGACAGTAAAGCAGATGGCTCTCCCCCCCTCCACCAACCCCTGTAGGTGTGTCCAAACTCCACATTCTCTGCAGATGCGCCTATCATCGTGGATTTATATGCGAGGGTAAATTGAATATGCAAATGTGAAGGTTCCGTATGTATGGTTGTTGGCTGGTAATGCGACTTTGGTGAGGCAGGCTGGGGGTGAGCGGGGTGGGGTGGCGACTGTGAGATATGGAAGGAGGGTTCAGTAAGAGTATGTGTGGAGTGAGGTGACTGATAAGGAAGGTGAGTGAGGCAGGGTGAGGATGAGACCGGGATGGGGCAAGGCATGGGTGGGGTGAGGCAGGCGTGGGGTGAGGCAGGAGTGTGGTGAGGCCTTGTGAGATGAGGCAAGGGTGAGGATGATACAAGGGTGAGGTTAGAAAAGTGTCCGGTGTAGAGACAGGGGGAGGTGTACTTCCAATTTCTACATTCCAAAGTAACTACTGAAATTATACCTTGTAGTAGATATGACAGGGTAACTGAGGATAATGCTTGGATAAATACGATTGGTTGGGATGATGAAAGGGCTATCTGAGAGGACGAGATTTCTATAAAACTTAGGTGAACTAGGTACGCTGGAGAGAGAGAGAGAGAGAGAGAGAGAGAGAGAGAGAGAGAGAGAGAGAGAGAGAGAGAGAGAGAGAGAGAGACTTCATTCGTCGTAGCTATGGCCTAAACTTCAACCAAAACCAAGCCATGCATATGAAATTAAGGACAGTAGAGACAGAGATTACCAACTTAGGAGGCAGGGAGAGGAAACAGGGGAAAAGGGGAGGGAAAAGGAGTGGAATGTATGTTGTATATGGAGGGAAGGGAGCAGAGGACTGAGGAGGGAGAATGGCATGTCGATGGAACACAAAGCGTGAGTTTGCTGGAGATAAAGTTATGGAGGAAGACTAACATGATAGCTGAAATAAATGACTGTGTTTGCTGCAGATTTATAGTTATAGATGAAGAATATCATTTTAGTGGGATGAGATTATTATGTGTGTTACAGATTAAGTAAAGTACGAAGAAGGAAGTGGGAAACGATGGTGGAACTTGGTTGCGTTTGCTGTAGTTATGAAGAAAGAAAGTCATGTTGTTGGAAAGTATATGATTTCCTGTAAACCCAGTGAACAAGAGCTACCCTAGTATATGTTTATGTACTCAATGTATATGTACTGTGAGTTCATATAATACATAAAGTGGAGAAACGAAAAGAAGATGAAGTTGATTTGTATGTTCAGTCCGACGCTGCATCCTGTCAAGGGTGGCCTTGTAAAACGACTATCCATTATTGTTTCTTTTCTTGATCTTCATTTTTACAGCCTATCCTTCCACGCCATATTATTTGATATACTATACACTCCTATCCTAATTCTCCATCATGTTTTTGGTTGGGTGACGTTTTGGGTGATCTCATGCGTAAGTATGAATGAGTAGGGTACAATGGAATCGCAAACCCTGGTTATGACCATTTTGCCAACAGTTCATCACAACAGTAGGAAGGAATGTTGTCGTCACTGCCGGCCACCCACACAGCTCAGTCCAATATTATTACTTAGCGACCCAGTCCGCCGATTCTAATTTTCCATAATGAGTCCACCGCGCCACAGACTAATTACACAAACTAATTAATTCCAGCCACTTCATTAGAATTATTCCCCCGATTTGACTTACTCCGCCATATTTAGTTTTGACACAAATTACTACAACGTGGCTGTAAACGGCGCTTTACTGGAAACACCCAGCAGTATCTTTATATGTGCTGCGGGGACGGCTCAGTCGGCTGGTGTGGGCGTGGTTGTGGCATTCAGAGCAGGAAATGAGTAGATGGTACTGGGTAAATACTGATAACAGTGACTGAGCCGTCCCCACAACACACGAGAAATCGCCAGGTGGAGTGGGGGTGGAGTGTTACACAGGGTGGCCTGTGTAGAGCACTCTTCTGCCACTCCGTCTGAGGATTTCTTGTGTGTTGAAGGGACGGCTAAGTCAGCGTTATCAGCGTCTATCCTGCATCGTTTATTCATTTCCTACTCTTACTGCCACACCAACACCTTCACCAGCAGACTGAGCCGTCCCCACACCACACCAGATACGGTCAGGCGCTCTTTACGGACCACCCTGTATCAGAAATAATACCCTGCCGTGTAGAACGCAGCTACTGTCTTGTATTTTCCACTTGTGACTAAAGTGTGATGGATTGCAACACTTATGCAGGTGGTGAGTGTCTTAAATATTATGAGGTATAATTGAGGTGTAGTCTGTGTGTGTAGCAAGTTTACCAGATGTATATTTACAAAGACAGCTGGGTAAAAATGTGTGTACGACGTCGAACATGATGGATGGATTGCCAAAAAAGAAAACACGAGAGAGAGAGAGAGAGAGAGAGAGAGAGAGAGAGAGAGAGAGAGGTGATGACACATCAGCTGCCTACTTCCCTACATTTTCCCTGTCACCTGGCTCCCTATCATCCCCTGCCCTTCCCTTCCACCCTTCCATCCCCTGCCATTCCACCCTGCCTGCTACCCTGCCTGGCTCTATCCCTGCACTACCTGTCGACGTATATTCCTGGTTATCAGCTACAACTGCCTTTGTCACACCCTCTATCCACACCCTTATCCTCTCCTTCCTACCCTGCTCTCACTCTTCCCTCTCTCCTTCCTCTCCTAACCTCTTTCCATACTCTTCTCTTCTTACTCTACTCCTAATCTCTCTCTTTCCTCACCATTTTCTCTCTCCCTCCACTCCTACCATCTCTCTTTCCTCATTTTTTTCTGTGTATCGCCCCACTCTCACACCCTCTCTTTACCCCCTCTCCCTCCCTTCTCAACCTTCTTTCAGTCCCTCTCCACCCATATACCTCCCACCCTCACCTTCCCGTCACCTCTCTCCCCACTGTGTTGTCCAGTTCCCTCGTATGAAAACAAACCGATAATAATATTCTCCGGATAGGAACAGTTCACCTCCATGTTGATGATGTTACCACCCGCCCTCCATCTTCCTCCTCCATACCTTATCTCCTTATCCTCTGCTGAGATTACCTTCATTATTTTAATTGCCGGCCTCACTATCAGATAATACTCCACAGCATCAGATAATACACAACACTTTCTGGAATATTCCTCCTGATATTAGCTACAGTCAGGCTGGGGAATTGCTTACTCTTGTGGTTCTGATTCAGTCATTTCAAATAACAGTGTATATCTCTCCTGTTAATACCCGTTGAAGCGCACTGTTACTCAAGTTTTTATTTTAACTTGATCTAAACTTGCCATCCCTCCATCTTGAATCCTAAGCTGCGAAATAGACTGATACTAGAATATGATGCCAGTCATGAAAAGCGCTATGAAAAGGATACAGCGCCGTAGTATTGTCTTATTCTGTCACTGTACCGGGCGAAAGATGTCGAAAAGGACAAAAACCTGGGATAAGTTAAAGTGAAAACGACTATGCCAGATTTTACTATCCTTTATTTTTTTCACGCTAAGTTGTTGGGCATTATCTTTGATACTGTGAAAAATAAACTCCTACCCATAATCGTCAGTTTTGCAAATTATCAGTTCTGTCCTTTCTCAGACTTTGTTGTTGTCAGCGGGTTATTACTTCACCATGATATTATCTGCCACCCACTCCCTTCCCACCCCCTCCTTGTTCCCCTCCCTCTCTCCCTACTTCTCTTTCTAGTTCCCTCCCTCCCTCCCTCTCTACTTCTCTCCCTTGCTCCCTCCCTCCCGCCCTCCTTGCTCCTGTCTCTAAAACCCTCCTTCCCTCCTTCTTACTCTCGCTTCCTCTTTGTTCCCCTCCTTCCATCTCTGCTCCTTTCTCTTACTCCATCTCTGCTTCCCTCTCCCTCTCCCCCCACCCCACCCGTACTGATGACACCAACATACTCGTAATACTTATCTTACTTCTTTATGCCGGTATTCCCACAGTTATAAATGCTTATCAACACACACACACACACACACACACACACACACACACACACACACACACACACACACACACACACACACACACAACCAGCAATGTTCATCCATATTCTGGCATTTGCACATACATGCATACATACATACAAACACGCATATAAGCCAAATGTTTACAGACAACTGGTCCATTCTGTATCTATATTTCCCTCTGTCCTTGACCTCCAACCGTTTAAACGCAGTATGCCCAGGCATCTCGAAAAGAACGTACAGTACCGTCATATGGATCTTTGGTACAACTTTCTTTAAACAGCATATTTTCTCTGGCATATGGTCTTTTATTCTAATTTTTTTAATACATATATATAAAGCATGCATACTGTACACATACTTACACCCATACACTCTCTCATGTACGTACACAATCCATCATAGCAATCGCGAACACATGTAAGAAAAACATATCGGTTTGTACACACAGGTAGATGTAGTGGACACTAAGTGCGAGGGACAGAGCAAAGAAGGAAAGGGGAGAGGAGGGGAAGGAAAGGTGGGAAAGAAGCAGGCAGGTGGATGGAATGGAGGAGGGAGAGGTAAAGAGAATGGAGGAAAGGAGGGGAGAAAAACGGCAGGGAGGATGGAACTGAATGATGGGATGGTAGAGGGAAGGAAGGAAAGCAGGGAGAGAAGAAGGCAGGAAGGAAGAGAAACTGACAGGAAACACAGAAAGAGAGAAGCAGGCGAAGAAAATAGGAGAACAGAAGTAAGAACAGTAAAGGAATCTTACATACTGTAATCCACAACACACACATATTAATCATACAGCATATCTGATGACTATTCTACACTTAAGCCCATAATACTCGATACTCGCGATTTTACCTTGCAAAATTTAAGAGAAACAGGTAAATTGCGTGCGTGAAATAATAAGCTAGGTTAATGGTCTAATTAGTGGCAGTAAATCATGGTTGTGGGTTGCCTGTATATACAAAATTGTCCATAATTATACACCTGTACTATAAATACTGTAGCTTAGCCTTATTATGTGAAAGTAAGGGAGTGAAAGTAGGTAGGGCAAGTTACAGTGTGCTCAGATGGCGTGCAGTGATGAAAGGTAGAGTATAGCTGGTTCTTGTTCTTCTCTTCCTGTTTCTCCTCTGACACTTTCTTTTTATTGACAACATTACCTCTTGTTATCAGTATCTTTTACACTACTTAAATCTTTATCTTTCTTTTTCATGATTTATCTAATTTACGTCACTTTCCCTTTAGCGCCAATTTTCTTTCTTGTACTAATTCTTCTTCCTTGGTCACATTATTAGCTTCTCTATTCATTTTTACTTCTTATTCCTTGTTTTCAGTCTTTCCTACATCTTATTTCTTCCGTGTCTGGTTTCCTTTTTCATATTCTGTGGTTCCTTCTCCACTCTCTTTCACTTTGCATCTCTATGCACTTCTCGCTTTTCTTGTTCTCAGGATTATTTCTTCATTTTACCACATTTTCGCCTTATTTATGTCATTGTTTCCTGTGTGTGTGTGTGTGTGTGTGTGTGTGTGTGTGTGTGTGTGTGTGTGTGTGTGTGTGAGAGAGAGAGAGAGAGAGAGAGAGAGAGAGAGAGAGAGAGAGAGAGAGAGAGAGACGGTGGCACACTGGATATTGGATGGCAAATGTCTTGTCACCCTGTCCTTCGTGGTACCGATGGTGTCACAGTGCTGGTGTGTGTGTGTGTGTGTGTGTGTGTGTGTGTGTGTGTGTGTGTGTGTGTGTGTGTGTGTGTGTGTGTGTGTGTGTGTGTGTGTGTGTGCAAAACAGCGATAAAATGTGGCCCTAAAGACTATATTTTTGTTCCCGTTGGACAGCTTTGTTCTGGTATAACGAGCCCTGAGGTAGTGAAGGAAATAATCCCATAATAATATGACAATTAACTCCAATTAGTTTTATCTCAGTATTTAGTCTGATTGCTTTTTTTTCCAACATCTTCAAGTTCACCTTTTTATAACTTCCAGTCTTCCTTCGCCTCTTCCCCTCCTTCTATTTCTCCCTTCATTCTTCCTCTTGTTTTATGTTCCTCTTCTTAGTTCTCTAAAAATTACTTCCTCTTTCTTATTTTTCTTGCCGTTTGTGTCTTCTTCCCGTCTTTACCTTCTCTCTTTCACTTCCGTTTTCTTCCCTCTTTTCCCTTCATCTGTATAATTTTCCTAAATATAGTTTTCCTTCACCCTTTCCTTACAGTGTCGAATTTTATGTATCAATTGTCCTCCTTCTCCTCCTCTCCCTCCTCCTCCCCTTCCTCTTCGCCCTCCTCCTCCTCCTCTTCCTCCTCCTCCTCCTCCTCCTTCTTGGCCCGACCCCACAGGTAGGTAGGCTAATCTTCAGTGTGTAATTAACGAGAATTTATGATAATATGGCGGCAGACGAGAGAGAGAGAGAGAGAGAGAGAGAGAGAGAGAGAGAGAGAGAGAGAGAGAGAGAGAGAGAGAGAGAGAGAGAGGATCTCCTTCCTAATAAAGTCTATTAGAATACCGAGGTTGTAGAACTGGCATACAAGACTGATATTTTGAAAACACACACACACACACACACACACACACACACACACACACACACACACACACACACACACACACACAAATAGGAAACTTTAAAGTAGTTTATAAAAAAACACATCTTGTCCTTTTCCCTTACGCACAATATGTTTTTTCCTCCATATCCTTTCAGCCATAATCCTTTCGTTCCTTTCGTCTTAATTCTCATTTTTGCCTTTTCATCCCCTTCCTCTTTTCCTTACCTTCTTTTTCCTTTTCTTTCTTTCTTCTTTTCCTGCTTCTTCTTCTTCTTCTTCTTCCAGCCTTTCTCCCGTAGCGGTACACATAATCTCATCCAGATCACGAAGAATGCAGCAACAGCCCAATATCCCTTGGCAGGTAATGGCAGTTTTTGCTCAGAGACAATGTTAGTGCAGATTATAGTTTTACATTCATCCTTTCCTACTACTGCATGGTGGTTCTTCTCACTTTCCTGCTGGCTCTGGCTGGAGGGTTTGGTGGGGGAAGGATGGGTTCCAACTTTCCTTTCTTTGACTTTTGTCTTCGATTCATGGGCTAGTTACCGTTTCTCTCTCTTGGAGAGACCAATTTTGCAGGCTTCTGGCCTTTGGTTCCTTCTTCCTGGCATTAAAAAAAAAAAAAAAGTTATAGCCTTCCATTAACCGACACGTCTGTTGCTGTTTGCTTTCCTCTGTCCACACTTCCCTCCATATCCCTCCTTCACACCATTTACTACGGTATAACTCTGTCTTCATCTCTCCTCCCTCCGCCCCAGTCCCCATTTTCCTTCCCTTCTCATTTTCTCCACCCCCTCCTATTTTTTCTCCTTCTCTCCACTCCTCCTTTTCCTGACTGTCTCCTCTCCTCTCCCCCTGCCCATCTTCTTTCTCCCTGCCTCCCCCCTCACCCGCCACAAGGGCACCATCAAAACGTGGCCGCGGGTCCCTAACTTCCCTTGTGCAAAGTTACGTTGGAGAATCTCTGCTGTGGCCCACTCCCTCTCCTTCCCTCCCTCCCTCCTTCCATCCATCCTTCCTCCTTCCTTCCGCCCTCCCTCCTTTCTTCCTCCTTCCTTCCCTCCCTCCCTCTCCTTCCTTCCTTCCTTCCTTCCTTCCTTCTCTTCTGACGGAATGAAGGGATAGAAAAAGATAATTAGAGGAAAGAATAGAAAGATGAATGACAGGAGGATAAGAGTGAGCTAGGTACAGAAGGGAAGGAAATAAGACGGGGGGGGGGACATCTAATGTACTAAAGCAGTAGCCGTGTGTGTGTGTGTGTGTGTGTGTGTGTATTTTGGGCAGCCGAAACTACGCATTCAAATCGCACAAAAATTGGCACAAAAATCGCAAAAAATTCGCTGATGTGAAAAAACTTGGTCCCATCACGACTGAGAAACTTTTACTATATTTAATGAGCGATCACATTTTGACCAAAAAACGCTGCTCCAGGTGCCCGGCATAGGATCTCCGTAGAATTTTTCCCCACAGGTATAACTAAAATACTGTATAGTAGCACGACAGCCCTCCGCAGGAGCAAGTGCGAGGGGCCCGAAGGGCCCACGAGCACTAGTTCTAGACTAGAAGAAAACTGGCGTAGTAGTAGTAGTAGTAATAGTTGTTGTCGTAGTAGGAGTAGTAACAGTAGTCGTAGTAGTAGTAGTAGTAGTTGTTGTTGTTGTTGTTGTTGTTGTAGCAGTAGTAGTAGTGGTAATAGTTGTTGTTGATGTTGTTGTTGTTGTAACCGTAGGTTAATTTAGATTCCGGTAGTTGCAGGAGGAAGTTGCCATCCTACAGTTCACCATCCTCCTTTCCCGCGTGGGAGGGGACAGAGAGGTGTTTGTATAACCGGGCAGTTCTACCACCTGGCTATATCGGTGTAACCACGTGAGGGCGTTCCTCTCCAGGACTTACAAATGGGTTGTTATCAAGGCCTAGCACGAAAGAAGAGACGGAGAGGGGGACGGATGTAGGGGCTTGGGTGGGGGGGAGGGAATGACGGATTGCTGTGAGGTGGAGGAAGACTGTATTAAGGAGATAATTAAAGGATAGTAAAGACAGAGAAAACACCACGAGAGAGAGAGAGAGAGAGAGAGAGAGAGAGAGAGAGAGAGAGATATTCATTGGGTGATTAAATTCGTATAGTAAAGCAAGAATCAATAAGAGGAAGAATAAATAATAATACTCAGTTGCGTATCTTAGTAATATGTTTGTTGAGTTGGATTTTTCTTTAACACATGCTATAACATTTCTCCGCTTAATAATCTGTTTTTGGTCAGATGAATTTTGCCTGGACAATGTACCCTTACAACTGAATATAAATGAAAACTTCAAAATGATGCAGTCTACATATGGGAAGACTTGGAGTTTAAATTGTTATTATTTGTGAACGAGTTTGGATGCAGCAGTGCACCCCTTGTGAGCCTTTCCTTTTATATGACTGAACACAAGAGGAAATGGAGGACGGATATTGCCATTGCTTATTCATATTAATATTTTTCGTCTTGCCTAAACATTTCTACACACTATGCAGTTACTAGTGTGTTCCATAATCCACTGTCCTTGATAATTACCCAATAATAACAATCACTTGACAAAGTACTGTCCATCGAATAAACTTGATGAAAATAAGGCAATTCACCTGTCTGGCAGGGTCGGGGCAGCAAATCAAGGCTGCCAACCGTTCCAACAACGACGGCTTGTTTGTCTTCTACATCACTTCACATAAGTATTTCCGATTAAGTAACTCGCAGGAAATACGAATACATTTTTAGGATTATTGTATTTCTGATTAGGTAACCCGTTAAATATGAATATATTTTTAGGGTTATTGGAGAGGCAGTAGCTGGTGCCTGGAGCATTCCCCAGTGAAAGTGTTGAATATTGTAGCGAGTCGATGTGATGATATAAAACCCAGTGAAAGTGTTGAATATTGTAGCGAGTTGATGTGATGATATAAAACCCAGTGAAAGTGTTGAATATTGTAGCGAGTTGATGTGATGATATAAAACCCAGTGAAAGTGTTGAATATTGTAGCGAGTTGATGTGATGATATAAAACCCAGTGAAAGTGTTGAATATTGTAGCAAGTCGATGTGATGATATAAAACCCAGTGAAAGTGTTGAATATTGTAGCGAGTCGATGTGATGATATAAAACCCAGTGGAAGTGTTGAATATTGTAGCGAGTCGATGTGATGATATAAAACCCAGTGGAAGTGTTGAATATTGTAGCGAGTCGATGTGATGATATAAAACCCAGTGGAAGTGTTGAATATTGTAGCGAGTTGATGTGATGATATAAAACCCAGTGAAAGTGTTGAATATTGTAGCGAGTTGATGTGATGATATAAAACCCAGTGAAAGTGTTGAATATTGTGAGTCAGCGTGATGATGAAGATATAAAATCAAGTGAAAGTCTTGAATATCGTAGTGACTTAGTGTGATGGCGAAGATATAAAACCCACTGAAAGTCTTGAACATGATAGTAAGTCGGTGTGAAGATATAAAACCCAGTGAAAGTCTTGAACATCACAGTAGGTCGGTGTGAAGATATAAAACTCAGTGAAAGTCTTGGACATCATAGTAAGTCGGTGTGAAGATTTAAAAAAAAAAAATGAGTCTTGAAGATCATAGTAAGTCGGTGTGACGATATAAAAACCCACTGAAAGTCTTGAACACCAACTTGACTCGGTGTAATGGTGAAAAATAGTGTGTTGATTTTAAAAGGACAGTGGGCTTAACATCATACCGTACCTGTGGAAATATTTGTAGGAGGAAATTATTAATGGAGCTGGTGGGCTGGTGATTGTGTAGGTTTGTTTCATTTTCATTTGTTTGTTAACTTTTGATGGTTGGGATTAGGATGTTAGGAAACTTAAAATGAATGAACAGCCTGTTTATGTCAACCAAACTGTTCACAGGTAGACTAAGTCGTATTTGTCTTTAGCTGGATGATGCATATACAAACAGGCACGATCAGACCCTTCACTTATTTAAGAGTTATTAATCAAGGAAGGATAATTAAAGGTAAATGCAGAATCCTGTGTGTCTGGGCTAATGAAAATGTTGCCATAAATGACTGTGACAAGTCTCTCTCCTTCTCTGGAAAAATCAGACATCATTCCCAGCATTTTGAACAACAAAATTTGTTTTTTGTTTTTTTTATGTGTCCGACTCTGGGCATAGGCTTCACAGCCTACTTCCAAGGCCCAGTAGTCCTACATACCATGCACCTCTACATGTCACCACTTCGGCCCTAACACCCACCATCTATATTGATACATGCTAGGGCTGTCTCATACTGGACTGGTTTATTGGTATTTGCGGGGGTATTTTTATGACATGTCGGCGGGTCTTCTGGTAGAAGAGTAAAGTCTAATTTTATGAAATTCAAATCCTTAAACTGCTCCCTGCCCCAGCGGGGATTTTAATCTGGGTCTGTTAGGACTGCAGACCACTTCTCTACCGATTGAGCAGTTGCATCCTCAACCTCTCTTCACAAGACAAAAGTGACCGTAAAATTGCTGCCTGAACCATGTCTCCAGGGCCAGCGTTCTCATAGGTTATGGAAGTTCCGGAAGCTCCCTGACACCTCTTCCTAAGTGATTTATTTACTTATTGCACCATGTCGTCCTCTTCTGTCTTGCTTAAAACATTCTAATATCTTCATACTCTACATACACACGATATTAACCAGTCATATCCCAAAAATAAATCGCTAAGGAAGAGGTGTTAGGGACCTTCCTATTCGGACGAGACTACGGGTTTGGAAGTATGATCCTCCATCTTAGAACAAGCCTTGGCAGATTGTGGGTGACTCGTTTGTGTCTTCCCTTCTCGTAATTTTCCTTATTACACCTTCCCTTCTCGTACTCTTAGCATTGAATTTCCTTATTATACCTTCCCTTCTCGTATTCTTATTCGTTATCCTTATTATACCTTCCTTTCACGTACTTTTAGTATTTAATTTCCTTATTATACCTTCCCTTCTCGTATTCTATCTGCCTTCTTTTTCTCTTTTCCTTTCTCTTTCCATTCCCCTCCTTCCCAGCCTTTTCTTCCCTTCTCGTATTTCGTCTACCCTACCCTCCTTTCCTTCTTTCCCTCCTCCTTTCCCTCGGTTACCTCCTTTTATTCCCTTCTCGTCTTCTGTCTACCGTCTTTCTTTCCTCTCCTTTCGCGCTCCCTTTCTTCCTCCTTCCGCCTCCCTGTCATTACCTGAGCCACAACAACAAACCAGGGAGGAATCCGGCTGACACGAATTCGCTCTTAGAGGGATTTAAGGTCACGTTGTGTGTGTGTGTGTGTGTGTGTGTGTGTGTGTGTGAGAGAGAGAGAGAGAGAGAGAGAGAGAGAGAGAGAGAGAGAGAGAGAGAGAGACCAGGTTGTGATAGGTAATGACATCAACGTCAGCTTAAATCAAGGATGTCTTGGAATTACATCTCATCACTGACTTACGGTTGGATGTGTGACAGTAACAGAAGAGCTGGGATATAGGATAAAAAAGGTTAATGTTACCTGTATGTGAGTTGGCCTGAACACAATGGATTGAATGTGCTGCCTACCTCACTCCCGTCGCCTAATACCAAGCACGTGTGAAGGAAGGTATACCAGAACTAAAACTCTGGCAGCTATCGGATTATTATGCCTCCGTCCCCCTATGGTGGAGGCATTTAGTGACTGGTCTGTCCGTCCGTGCGTGCGTGGGGCGGTGCGTCCATAACACTTTTCTGGGCACGGTATCTCAACCCCACTGATTTCCACCAAACTTTTGTCAGTGATGCAGTATGAGATGACGAACTGTTTAGGTCATCAAGGTCAAGGGGTCAAAGGTCAAGATCATATGGGATCGCCTTAGACGGTGGACGCGATATTTCCTGAATCCCGCGACTGATTTCGACCAAACTTTTGTCTGAGCTATAGTATGAAGGAACGATGAACTGATAAGGTTAGCAAGAGCAAGGGGTCAAAGGTCAAGATCATATGGGGTCGAATCAGTTTATCTTTAGTCTCATTTCAACCCACAATGAACCCTGTCATGAAGTATGGCTTGGGGCCCAGAGTTCTCGACGTTCCATTTTTAGTGCAATCAGTAAGTTTATATAACATTTTAAGAATCATAATTTACCTCATGATCGTGGTGCTGGAGAGAGACGCCTTCATGTGGTGGCACTGTTATAAACGGACGGTAAACTTCAGCCTGCAGCCCACTGGGTTTACATTCAGATAAACCCGGGACTACAACTTCTCTGTTCCTCTCCTCCATCAGTCTGGCGGCCCTCCATTCCTCACCTTTTTTCTCTCTAGATCCCTAACTCCTTGACTCTCACACTAATCCTCAACCCCATGTGGAGAGACTTTTCTCCAGTGAGCAGATTACCTCCAGTGTTTTCTCCACCACGGTAATGGCACAGGCTTAGTCTGGCTTATCTATGTCTCTCTCTCTCTCTCTCTCTCTCCTTATCTCCCTTTCCCTCCCTCTTTTCTCATTCCCTCGTAAAACTGACCAAGTAAAGAAAAGGTTAACGCGATGGCGAGGGCGGAGGTAATGAAGTGAGTGAGAGAGAGAGAGAGAGAGAGAGAGAGAGAGAGAGAGAGAGAGAGAGAGAGAGAGAGACCGGGGAAGCGGGAAGGAGGTGGAAGACAAGTGAAATGAAGTGGCAGAAGAACGAAAAGAGGGACCAACAACAGTTAAAATATGAAACTAGTGAAGGAGGGCGGAAAGGTACAGCGAAACTGATACAATACAAACAGTATATACGCAATAAATGTATAAATAACAATGACGGTAATAAAGCACAGATGAGGGAGGTGGATAATAAATAAGAGATGATTCACACCAAAACTTTGCCAACTCCTCAAGTATAATATTACAAACAACTTGAGAAGGCTTAAGCAAGAATTTTGAAAAGGAAATAATCTGGGGGTAGGAGACAGGAGATGATGATAATGATAATGATGATGATGATGATGATGACGATGACGATTATGATGATGATGATGATGTTGATGATGATGATGAGGAGGAGGAGGAAGCAGGAGGGGCAAGTGGTGGTTATGTTGGTGATGATGATGATGATGGTGATGGTGATGATGATGATGGTGATGATGATGATGTGGAAGCAGGAGGGACAAGTGGTGCTTATGTTGGTAATGATACAAGCCTCAGGAGACCTTTGGTAGCCGAACTCACTCCAATCGTATCCACTACCACAACACATCCCAAGAGGCGTCTTTGGACACACTCCTCAAACACACTCCATACACAACCCAGACACATGTCCACATGTACACCACACACCTCAGACACACTCCAGACACGCCCCATACGTATGCCAGACACACCACCAGTACCCTCCACCACGCAACACTCCCGACACTGAGACTATACGGTTGCGGCTTCACTGACTATCCAGAGTGAGTGAGTGAATGACACAGTTAGGGACTCTCTCTCTCTCTCTCACTCTCTCGCCTCCATTGTCCTCCATCCCTCTGTTCTTCTCCGTCTCTTCCTATCTCCCTTTCTTCTCTCCCCTCCACCCTCCCATCCCCCCAAAAAAAGTCAGCTGCCCCCGCCCTGCCCTTTTCCCGCCTGTCCTCTTCATCGTTTCCCCCACCACCTTTTTCACCTCCATCCCTTTCATCTCTTTCTTTCCCCCCTTCCTCACAAATATTCTCTTTTGACCCATTTTTCCTTTGATACTCTGTCTTTCTTTCTTTTCTCAGCGTTTTTGCTCCAACACTTTTTTCCGCCTTCATTCGTAACCTACTCCATTCTCTTCCCTTCATTATTTTTCTGTAAACTGTCTTTTTATAACTTCTTTCTTCTTTGCTCATTCTATTTATTCTTTGTTCTCCTGATGTTTTTGCACTTAACGCTCTTACCCTTTCTCATTTCACCCTTTTGTCTCTTTCACTTTTCGCTGATTTATGCTTCATTTCATTTCCCTTTGTTCGCTGGAGATGTCTTTGCATCTTTTCTTCTTTGTTTTTAACTCCTTTTTTCTGTGAATTTTTAATAATTTTTAATACTGTAGTCCTTTCTGTTTTGTACTTAATTTATTACGACGGATTTCATTTCTTGTATCTGCTTACTTTGTTCTAACTGCATCAACACTCCAATCATTCTCGTCTCGAAGCGGGCAGATGGATAAGTTTCTAGATCCCACACAAGCTCCTTAAGGCGAGAGAAAATGTTGTATCTAACATTCCCCTGCCGCGCCGCGTTTACCCAAAAACATCTTCACGTTTTCCCAAAGTCTATGAACCTTGCATGAGTAAACAGGGGTACACAAAAGTTCAGTGCTTTTATGACTGCCAGCCAGGGTTTATGGTGACCTTTGAATACGTGAGTGGATTTAATGCATATGCTATTGAACGTATGCGGTTTTTGTTGATTCTATATATTTACAAGAATAAAATTCTCTCTCTCTCTCTTGCCAGACGTCTTAATCCCGTAAGGGGTGGCCATTAACAAATCATCTCCAGGTCGCCCTACCCTCTGCCATTTCGCTGCCCTCCCTCCAACCGACACCCTCTCTTTCATATATCTCTCCACGCCACCGCTCCACCTCATCCCCATCCTCCTGCATATTTTATAAAATGTATGAAGATGCAGGGATGACAGTACGCCAAACACCCTCGGAACAAGGACATGTAACCCCATCCCTACACCTGTATTTACCAGGTGACATGAGATATTGTACTGAAAGCATGACGGTAGTTTTGTAATACTTAGACCTACTTTCACTTCACCAAAATATAATCATTTCTGGATAAGTTGGTACTTCAAAAATTTCCCTACTTATTACCCCATTAGATTTTTCCGTCGCTAATCTGGTGGACAGACAGACAGACAGACAGACAGTAATGGATGAAAACAAAACCTCCTGCACTCACTGCTTCAAAGGGAACAAGACCAAATTTAGTCGTTTAACATTAACTTGGCGCAAATTTTCGTGCATTTGCACCTTATTTTACGTATCTCTGAAAAAAAAAAAAGATAATACTACGGCCTTATATCATTTACACAGCATTTCTTCGTAACTAGCATCATATTCTAGAGTTAATCTATTGCTACAATTCAGCATTCAGTATGGACACATGGCAATTTCAGGTTACATCAGGATAAAATGGGTATAGCTCCAATATCCAACTCACACACGTCTCACAGAAATCAAAATGCATGGGTTTTGTGCCTTTCCTGCCCCACATCAACATTTTTATGATGCCACTTCCAGCCTGTTTCGCCCCTGTTTCCAACATCTTTCAGTCTGTTCAACCCCTCTTTCCATCACCTTCCACCCTGTTCCACCCCTCTTTCCAGCCCCTTTCAGTCCGTTCCACCCCTATTTCCAGCACCTTCCACCCTGTTCCACCCCTCTTTCCATCACCTTTCAGTCTGTTCCACCCCTCTTTCCATCAATTTTCACACTGTTCCACCCCTCTTTCCATCACCTTCCATCTTGTTCCACCCCTTTCCATCAATTTTCACACTGTTCCACCCCTCTTTCCGACACCTTCCATCTTGTTCCACCCCTCTTTCCATCGCCTTCCGCCCTGTTCCACTCCTCTTTCATCACCTTACAGACTGTTCCACCCCTCTTTCCATCTGTTCCACCCCTCTTTTCACCACATTCCAGCCTGTTCCACCCCTCTTTTCACCACATTCCAGCCTGTTCCACCCCTCTTTCCATCTGTTCCACCCCTTTTTCCATCACCTTCCACCCTGTTCCACTCCATTTCTTCTGCCAATGAGCTACGTGAAATAAACTGCAAAAGGAAAAAAAAGCCCTTGGCCGAGTTATGATGAAAGAACTGTAGTCATCAGAACGGTCTCCCTCAGTTCATCTTTCTCCCTGCCTATGGTCTCCAGTCTTTCAATCGAAGTGGTTTTGGTTCTTTTGGTTGATTTGCGTTGAGAGGGACAAAATTTTAATTTTTTTTTCTTTTTCTTTTTAAGGTAGGCAGAGAGAGAGAGAGAGAGAGAGAGAGAGAACTCTCTCTGTCTCTCTCAGCTTTTGTGCATTTTTTATAGGCACGAAGATATTACAATGATAAGAGGGTAAGAATGGAGAGGGATGGTGAGAGAAAAAAAAGGAGAGAAGGTGAGGGAGGGAGGGACAGAGGGAGAGAGACTATTGATGAGACGGGTGACACATACCTCTTTCACTCTCCCTCTCTCTCTCCCTCACCACTATCTTTATCGCTCACCACGGCGGTAAAGATGGGCGTGAGTGATATCAGTGCCACGACCGGATGATGGAAGAAGATTGCGAGAGAGAGAGAGAGAGAGAGAGAGAGAGAGAGAGAGAGAGAGCACATCGTCTTAAGTATTGTATTTCCCTTCCTGCGGTACAATCAGCGTATAATGAATACTATGTCCCACTGGGCAACTGCACAGACCTCAACACCAACAAAAAACACATAAATCCCGCAGCGAATGTCTCAGGTTTAGGTTGTGGACGTTGTGTGTAGTAAAGTGACAAAGTAAAGCATAAAACGGCTACTGTCTCGCCTCCCTTGCTTCCCATTACGTCAACCTTGCCAGTAAATCAGCTAAAATCACATAATATCATTTCTTCGTACTGTCCAATATATTTCGGTTTGTGGAAGCCTTGTGGTACTGTTTTTTATTATTATTTATACTTTATAACATTTTAGCTGATTATTAAAGTGCTATACCGTACTTTCGCCACTTTAACTTGGCCTAAAATTGCCCTCTTTCCACCTTGAAGGCTGAGTTGTAACAATAAACTAACAAATGAACATGATTCTTGTCACGAAGTGCTATGGGAAGGATATATAGCCCTAGTACTGTCTAATTCTTCCATTGATCCACGAGGTACAGGCTGCAGAAGGACGAAAATCTGGGCCAAGTTCAGGTAAAAGGAGGATAATCAAGTTGCAGGGGGTAATCTTCCCTAATTATGCTCTGTGCTCTGTTGCAGACTTTAGGAAGCATGGGAATAGAATGTGCAAGGCCAACACCATAAATATCTGCTATAGTTACTTACTCTAATTCCATTCTTCCCCTTTGTTTTAGCAAGGATTATTGTCTAACTCTCGGCAAGGAATCGGTTATCTCAGCACTGGGATGGGCGATTAGTAGCAGCACAAGTAAAAAAAAATAAAAAATATGCCCTAATTACCAGCTTAACAAAGACGATTTACGTGGCTATATATGCTGGTCGATGGGCGATAACGTTAGGTATGCTGTAACACCGGTATAGTTCTTACTTGGTCCAGTTTTTCGTCATTTTGCAGGCTATTTACTGTTGATCTGTTGCAGAAAAAGACAATGCAATGACTCCACATCCTTTCCATAGCACTTCTACGTGACTAGCATCATATTCTAGGGTTGATCTATCGGTATAACTCAGCATTAAAGATGGGCAGATAGCAATTTTAGCCCAAGTCAGAGAATAGCTAGAGTTATGAATCAGAATACGATATCTAGACTGTAACTGATTTGTTAGGCCTGCGTTTCCAAATAAACAGGAAGGCTACACAGCATTATACACTATCAATTACTCACTAATAGTTACCATGTGGAGCGCTGGTTGCAATCCAGTGGGCTTTTCGCTAATTGGACGCTCTATTTTAAGTGCTGTTCATCGTTACAGAGATATTGCTGCACGTTTATATGTTGTGTATCGACAGGAAAAAAAAAAATTGATTATACTGTCTGATGAATCTCTCTCTCTCTCTCTCTCTCTCTCTCTCTCTCTCTCTCTCTCTCTCTCTCAGACCCACAATAACCCGTCTGTAGGCACGTTATTAAACAAACTACAATAAATAACTTTGGTGTCTCTACAGTCACAGGAATTAGGCCAGAGGAGTTTTTTTATCGCCATTATGTTAATTACAAATCGGGAGGAAAAATGTTAATGGGTCACCTGGAGTTTTTATCGACCCTAATGACACGTGCACTGATTAACTCTGAGGGTGATTAAAGTATTACCCTCCTAATTATGATGATCTTTTATTTATTATTATTATTATTATTATTATTATTATTATTGTTGTTGTTGTTATTATTGTTGTTGTTGTTATTGTTACTGCTGCTGTTGCTGTTGTTATTACTGCCTTATCACTATTCTTCCTTATATTATTATTATTATTATTATTTTTATTCAATTATTATTATTATTAATATCGACAGGCACTTATCACCATCTTACGATACCTCTTGTGGTGAACTGATAAAGTGTTATCCTGGTCAACTGGATTGCCTTGTAGTGTAGTTGTGTAGCTGTGTAGTTGTGCAGGTGGTGTTGTGGTGGTCTTTGCGTAGTTAATTGTGCCCTGGTTCTTTGGCCGTAACTCTCTTCTGTTTTTCAAGGTTTCTTCATTCCTCATTATATCAGTATCTTTTCCCCTTTGACCTCTCTCTCTCTCTCTCTCTCTCTCTCTCTCTCTCTCTCTCTCTACTTTTTCTCTCACACTCCCTTCCTTCCCTCGCATTCTCTCTCGTCCTTCTTTCTCCCAATCGGTCTTTGATTTCTCTTCCTCCTTGCTTTTCTTGTTTCTTCCTCCTTCCTCTCCCTGTCTCTCCCTCCACTCTCTTCCTCTCCCACTCCCTTCTCCCCTCATCCCTCCCTCCGCGTATAAGAGCTTCTCCCAGCTGTGTGCATCACCCCGTGCCTGCCTCACAATCTTCCTCTCCTCTCCTCTCCTCTCCTCTCCTCGCCTCTCCTCTCCTCTCCTCTCCTCCTCCTTCTCCTACATTCATTCTCTTTGTTCTTGCTCCCTTTTCTTATTTTATTTACTTTCCTCTCTCTGTTTCTGCGTTCATATATTTTCCATTCGTGCCTTTCTGTGGGTATTTATCATATTTTCATAACTCTCTCTCTCTCTCTCTCCCTCCTTCTCGCTTTCCGTCTGTCAATTTCCTGAAGCCTTCCCTCTGTGCTATTCGTGCCTAACAGTAGACACTTAACACGGTGTAATGTTCTGGCATATGTAAGGTATGTCGTATGCCTCTACATTATATCAGCGTGAGGTACGGTGGGTGAGGCAGGGGGATGAGGTGGTGAGGCAGGGAGAGTGAGGCAGGAAGGTGAGACAGGGAGGGTAAAGTGAGGAGGGTGAGGTGGGGTGGGTGAGATAGGGACGTGAGGTGGTTAGATAGGGAGAGTGAGGCAGAAGGGTTAGGCTGGGAGGGTAAGGTGAGAAGGAGGGGGTAGGGGGGAGGCAGGGAGAGACAAGGATAGTAGATATGCTTAAAAGAAAGGAGGAAAAGGGGAATGAGGGATGATCAGGGCTAAAACTGACAAACGCACAATGAACTCCATGGTACAGCACTTGATATGGTCTGATTAGGATTATGAGAAAAGGATAGCGCAGAGTTTTACCATTTGTGTCTACTTGTTACAAATACAAATCTTACTCACAACAAAGAATTGATCCTAATCCAGCTAGCAGGACTGAAGGGGAGTAAGTAAAACAGGAAGATCTAGGATGGATGAGAGAGAGAGAGAGAGAGCACTGAGTAGTACTTCAGACAGTGATTCTCATTTAGATATCGCGGACTAGAGGTGGAAGGAGAGGTGAGGAACAAATTTGCTTTTCTTATTTGTTTCCATCATTATCTTTTATTCCTTATCGTTGTTTTTCCTCGTAATAATTCATGGACAGGTTAGTCCTAAACAAGTAACAGAGGAATGTGGTGATGATGATGATGATGATGTACACAGATAAGAGAGTGACGTGTGCATTAGGTCAGTCAGTGGTGTGTGTGTGTGTGTGTGTGTGTGTGTGTGTGTGTGTGTGTGTGTGTGTGTGTGTGTGTGTGTGTGTGTGTGTGTGTGTGTGTGTGTGTGTGTGTGTGTGTGTGTTTCATCTTAACCACAACACACCTCCTCACCTCCCCTGCTTCCCTATTAAATCTCCCCAAATGCCCTTCTTTCATCTTAACCTGTCATCATCACTACTTCTTCTCTGTCTTATCTGTTCTGTTCTCCATCATCCTTTCTCATCCTACCTCAGCTTCCCTCCATCATTCTTTCCTCCCCAACTCTATTCCCAAGTCATGCTATCGTCATCCCTACTTTTTTCTCATTCTAATCAGTATTTCCCCCAGCTTTCCTACCACCAGCTCCCCACTCCTGCCCACTCCCTCTCACCCTCTAACCCCACGTCATCCTGTACCCCCTACACCTCGTCCATCTCTTCCTCTCTCCTCCTCCTACTTCATTTCTTGATCTCACTCCCTTACTCTTATCCTTTCATCTTTTCTTTCCCATCTCATTCTAATCCGTATCTTCCCCTCCCCATTCCGTTCCCTCCCCCTTTCATCTTCCATCCCACCTTTCTATCTTCATCGGCCTTCTTCTGCCGTCTCCAGCCCCCTTCCCCTTCCCCTTTCCACAGCCAGCAGTGCACCTCATAAAGCCTAGTAATTACCGTCTCTGGTGCATATAATTGTCACCATGACAACGGTAATCAGTGGGTTTGTTATCATCAGCACACAGGACTGTTTTCTCACTCATTATGGTATGGCGTTATTATATTCCATCAACATAGCTTTGGATTGTGTTCTCTTTATCTTGGCATTAAAGACATATCTTCTTAATATCAATCTTCATTTTTTACTTCCTGCTTCTTCTTTCACTGTCTAATATTC
The DNA here is from genome assembly GCF_032717465.1 of Coenobita brevimanus. NCBI lineage: Eukaryota > Metazoa > Arthropoda > Malacostraca > Decapoda > Coenobitidae > Coenobita > Coenobita brevimanus. The sequence continues at coordinate 19,205,259 of NC_136995.1, forward strand.
TTCCTCCTTACTATACTTTTTTTTTTTATATATACCGGTATGCAGGGAAGAAGGAACCAAAGGTTAGAAGCCCTCACATTATTCCAAGACAAAATAAAAACAAGATAACAGAGGGCCAAATTCAAGATCCGTTTATTTCGAGATGACTGGACACACTGAGTTAAAAAAAAAAAAATGGAGGTCAAAGGTAATAGGAAATACAGACAGAGGAAGACAGTTCCAGAGCTGACCTGTTTCATACATGAAGGACTGGGAATGCTTACTCTTGCATTAGAAAGTTGGAGAGAGACGGGATGAGAGTTTGCTGCTAAACTGGAGCTACGTGCCCGCCATAGTGGTAGTGGGATGTAAGCACACAATTCAGAGGAGCAGTGACCACTGAAGTAGCGGCAGAATAAAGATGCAACAGTGTGGCATCTTTATCTCAGAATGCTGAGTTTTAACAAGAGATTAACACTAGAATACGATGACTGTAATGAAGAAGTGCTGGGGGAAGGATGCTAAGCCACGGTATTCTCTTTCTGTCATTGAGCAACGTGAAATAAACTGCTGATGGACGAAAATCTGAACCAAGTTAGGTAAACGAATTATAGTCTTCTCGTTCATCTTATTTCCGTCACACCTCTGCTTCTCATCTTCTCATAATTTTTCTTTTACTCGCAAACTCCTCAGACTATCTAATTCCTATTTCGCTTTGCATTTTTTTTTTTTAATTTGCCCTCTTAACAGAATTTTCTTTCATCATCTCTGTTCCACATTTTCTTGCCTTTACAGTTACATAATTCTCTTCTCCAAAGTCATATTTCTAAGACACTAAATTCTCTACCCAATCGTCCATTCCTTTTTTATATGTTACATCTCTGTCTTGATCCACTGTACTCTTTCATGCTTCTTCCATCAGTCCATATCGCTAAAACCTGCATCCCTACTACTCTCTCCACCTTTCCTTCAAACAATCCCTTCTCCCCTCACACTGTAAACATGGTCTCTACTACTCGCTCCACCCTTCCCTCAAACCCACCCTCCTCCCCTCACACTATTAACATGGTCCCTACTACTCGCTCCACCCTTTTCAAGCCCTCCCTATTCCTCTCACACTGTAAATATGGTGACGTCACTGTTAATGTTTACAACCCGTGGTGCGTGACGCCGCCTGACGGTAAACACAACATGCAGATCATTGCGTTCTTCCTCTCCAACCTCCCCTTCTTAACACCCTCTTATCTCGCCATCCTCCTCTCTCCGTTTGACCATCTCTGATCTCTCCCTCCCTCGTCTACCTTCCCTTCTGATAAACCTCTTATCTCCCTCATTCTCTCTCCCTCTGCCTCTCCTCCGTGTCCTACCTCCTCTTCTTATCAATCTCTTATTCCTTTCTCCTTTTCATTGCTTCTGTCCCTCTCCCTTCCCTCCCTACACCTCTTCTTATCACTCTCTTTTCCCTCCCTCCTTCACTATCCCGCTGTCATTTCGTCCCTCCCTCCTGTCCTTTTTTCTTCCCTTCCTCCCTCGCTGCCCCACTTCCCTCAATGTACTGTATTACAAACTCTCGTATCTTCTTAATCATCTCCCTCGAGAGTGGTTTCAGATCACGAGAGAGAGAGAGAGAGAGAGAGAGAGAGAGAGAGAGAGAGATTTAATGGGTTTAACACTTTGTGTTTTTGTGATAGTGTCACACACACACACACACACACACACACACACACACACACACACACACACACACACACACAATAAAGAAGCCATCGTGTTTTTGTTGTAATATATATATATATATATATATATATATATATATATATATATATATATATATATATATATATATATATATATATATATAACTATTTTCCTAATACTGAGTTTCCTCCATGTCAGCGTTTCCTCAGATACTCTTCTGCTCCCCCGTCACACCATGTGTTATCATTTATCAACATTCATCTTCCTCTGCACTACCAGTAATTGCTCGGCAGCTGAGACTGCACTGGATTGCAGGCAGCGGCGAATATTGAAATGATAATGAGGAAGCTGACGGACTGCGACGTGAGAGGGAGGAGGAAAGGAAAATCAAGAACGCGGGAGCAGACTGAATGTGCAGTGACAGACAATGAGAGAAAGTTCGTTCGGGGACAGGTGTCTGGGTACACCAGTAACGAGTTGGAGAGATAATATAAGACAGTTTAAGAATGGAGACTTAAAGATTTCAGACAGTGAGATTAGGACACACATACCACGAATATGTTGGAGGGATGCGTTAAGAGGGTGGAAAGAGATGATGATCAGTCCTGGGTGGAGAGAAGTGCCTCAGGGTGTTTTTGTCCAGCCCAGCACTTACAACAGAATACCACGTACAGACGACGCAAACATATTCCCGAAATATCACCAATACGTAGTGGAAAAATCGAACCATTCTGAGCACACAATAATGGAGATATAATTTTAATTACCGTATATTTCGCCAATTGTAAATTTTTTAAAGAAGGAACTGGGAAGATATTTTTACTACATTAATATATACTATTCACGAAAGAATAAAGATATATAGATAAAGACTGTTGAACAGATCGATCGATCGATCAGTCGATAGACAGAGAAGCAGATGGGCAGGGTAAAGATACAAAGGGAGAGAGAGAGAGAGAGAGAGAGAGAGAGAACATAAGAACATAAGAAGAGAGGATAACTGCAGTAGGCCGGTTGGCCCATGCTAGGCAGCTCCTAGAAGAGTAACTGAACTACTAGAATGAGATAAGGATAGCAAAGAAGAAGGCTCTCCCCCGCCCTCCAAACCCTCCAGCCGAAGCCGGCAGGAAAAAGTCAGAAAGAACACCACTCCGTATAGAAAAACTGGCGTGGACATTTTACAGGAAAGTGTGAAAGGAGAATAGAGACTATCATAGTGTAACCTGAAAAGAAAATTTTTTTGAATTAGTATTGGTTATAAGATTTTCTTTATTCTATATCCACCCCTTATTTGTCATATGCTTATCTAGCCTATGCTTGAAACTCTCAATGGAAGAGGCAGCAACTACTTTACTAGGTAGCTTATTCCATTCGTCTACTACTCTATTACCAAACCAATTTCTACCTATTTCCTTACTGAAACGGAATTTTTCTAGTTTGAAACCATTATTTCTAGTTCTATCCTGTATGCTCACTTTAAGTACCTTGCTAATATCTCCCTTATTTATACCATTCATCCACTTAAACACCTCAATTAAGTCTCCCCTTACTCTACGCCTCTCTAGCGAATGCAGACTTAGTCTTTTCAGTCTGTCTTCATATGACAGGTTCCGGACGTCATGTATCATTTTAGTCATTCTTCTCTGTACATTTTCTAACGAATTAATATCCATTCTATAGTAAGGACACCAGAATTGTACTGCGTAGTCTAAATGTGGCCTTACTAATGCTAGATAAAGTTTTAGTATTACTTTAGATGATCTATTGCTCACGCTTCTCGAAGTAAATCCTAGGACCCTATTTGCTTTATTTCTCGCATTAATGCACTGTTGCCTTGGTTTAAGGTCGTTACTAATCATAACTCCTAGATCTCTCTCGCATTCCGATTTGCTAATTTCTTTGTTATCTAAGCTGTATTTAGTATCTCCAATGGTCTTGCCTACGTTAAGTACTTTACATTTTTCAACGTTAAATTCCATTTGCCAAGTTTTAGACCATTTGGACAATGTATCGAGGTCTTTCTGTAGGTTATGGCAATCGTCAGTCGAGTTAATGATACGCCCTATTTTTGTATCGTCGGCAAATTTGCTGATGCTGCTATTGACTCCTAAGTCTAGATCATTTATATATATGATAAATAATAAGGGACCGAGTACTGAACCCTGTGGTACACCGCTAGTTACTAATCCCCAGTCCGACTTAGTTCCATTTATTAATACTCTCTGCTTTCGTCCTTTCAGCCAGGATTCTATCCATTTTAAGATATCGCCGTCTATACCGTGTGCTCGAACCTTTCTAACTAACCTTTCGTGTGGGACCCTATCAAAAGCTTTACTAAAGTCCAGATAAATAACATCGTAAGCTTTATCGCTATCTACTGCCTCATAGACCTCCGAGTAGAATGACAACAAATTTGTGAGGCAGGATCGTCCTTGCCTGAATCCGTGCTGACTTTCGTTTATAAGATTAAATCTTTCTAAGTGTTCTCTAATCTTATTTGCCAAAATTGACTCTAACATTTTTCTTACTATTGACGTTAGACTTATCGGACGATAATTCGACGCAGCTGATTTATCACCCTTTTTAAAGATGGGCACTACGTTTGCGGTTTTCCACGCCTCTGGAACTTCTCCTGAACTTAAAGAGTCATTAAATAACGTTAAAAGTGGCTGACATAATTCTTCTTTGGTTTCTTTTATAATTTTTGCATATATATCGTCCGGAACTGGCGATTTTTGAGGTTTTAACTTATTAATTTCTTTCAATACGTCCTCCTTACTAATGGTTATTTTACTAAGAATATTTTCCGTATTCTCATGGTAAATATTTGCTGCTTGAGGGACCAGGCTTAGATTTTCCTTGGTGAATACTGATATGAAATAATTATTTAGGATGGAGCACATATCTTTATCTTCACTGGTAATGTCACCTGATTCTGTTCTGAGTGGTCCTATCCTGTCTTTATTTTTCGTTCGGTACATTTGATAAAAACCCTTGGGGTTTTCTTTTGATTCACTGGCAACCTTAATTTCATAACTTCTCTTTGCTTTTCTTATCTCCCTCTTTACTTCTCTATTTAAAATTGTGTACCGGTTACGTAAGTGTTCCTCTCCACGTTTTATTTTTCTATATATTCCTTTCCTTTGGCCTATGAGAGATTTTAATCTGTTGTTTAACCATCTAGGTTCCGAATTATTAGTTCTAAACGGCTTTGAAGGAATATATCTATCTTGGCCTCCGTGTATTATATTTATTAACTCGTTATACTTCTCACTGGTTGAACGTCTGCTTGGTACTGTAGCTGAGTTAATTTCCGTTACCTGGACTACATTCCTATCTACCACCTCCTCCCTCACAGACACCTGACGGACATCCCCAGGTGTTTCCTGCGCCTGACCTATGACCTGGGATTCCACACTGACCTGGCATTCCCTCCAATAGCTAATCTCCCTGTGGAATACCGTTCGAAAATAAGCTCTTAAGCCATCGAAATCTCCTAGACGAAAATTAGGAACGGTGGAGGTATTTTCAGTGGAACAGACATCCCAAATAAATTTGAACTTAATTTCTTCATGATCGCTATTACCAAGTCGTCCACCAACCTCTATATCGCTAATGATATTTTCTTTATTAGCTAAAACCAAATCTAGTATATTATTACCTCTGGTGGGCTCCCTTATATACTGATAAAGGAAATTATCCTGTACTACCTCTAGAAATTCCTCTGACTCTGCATCTCCTGTCTGAATTCTCCAATCTATCCTTGGCAGATTAAGGTCCCCTACAATTATTACTAAGCTGGACTGTGATGCTTTCCTCATTTCCTCCCAAAGGTATTTACTATCAGCTCTACTTAATTTAGGAGATCTGTAAATTGCTCCTAAGACTAATTTCTCCCTATTGTTACTAATTTCAACCCAGACACTTTCTGTGTCCCTATTTACTTTAATGTCTTCTTTATTATAACAGATTAATGAATCCTTTACATAAATAGCTACCCCTCCCCCCTTTCTTCCCTGACGGTTTGACACAAAAATATTATAGCCTTTTATCTGATATTCTGCTAAAAATTCTCGAGTGTCTGTATTCATCCAAGTTTCACTAATAACGGCAATGTCTATTTTCTCTGTACAAATTAAAGCCCTCAGTTCATCCATTTTATTACGTAAACTCCGGCTGTTTGTGTAGTACACTTTCAGATTATTACTAGTAGTTATGCCTCTACCTTGGCATTTGCTGTTATTTATTTTATTACTAACTGGGAAACTCTTTCCTTTACTAATATAACAATTTTTTGTACTATCGCTTATCGCCCTTTTATCATCGCTTGTTCTATCATCTATCATCGCCTGCTCAATTTGAGGTGCCTGAGTGGATGTATCTACACTATTGGTTGAACTTTTGTTCTTAATTTTGCAAGTATCGATGCATCTATCCAAACATGGTAATAATGATTTCTGAGTGTAGTTGCTGCATCTTCCTGTACACCTACTTCTCAATCTCGAAAAAATCCCTCCAACTCCCTATCTATCATTCCAGCTAAAACAGAGAGAGAGAGAGAGAGACTGCAACTCCAGTGAACCATCAGTTATGTGATATGTCCATTAGCCATTTGCAGCTGCTCGCTGTGCTCCTTCCCCTTTAAGAGGGGAGAGGAAGACAAGGAAGGAATGTAAGACAAAGAGGAAAGTGGAGCTGAAGGAAGACAGTGAAGAAAGGAAGGGAGGGGAATTAAGAAGACCAGAGGGAAAGAAATGCAGAAGAAAGAGGAAGAGAGGAAAGGGAAAGATAACATAACGGAGGCGTAGAGAGCGCGATACATGGAGCTAAGATATGACCAGGAGAGGGTAAGAGATGAAGGGTGAGGGAGGGAGTGGAAGAATGGAAATGAGAGGAGAGGAAGGGTAAAAGGACTGGGAAGAAGAATGCATGGAGATGACCTGAGAGTTTACAATATCAATGAAAACGGCAGGATGAAATGAACATAATCAAGAACGACGTGAAGAATATGAGAGTTTATGTATATGTATTATCCAGAATTGTTCTGCTGTGTTCTGTGACATACTGTTGTTACTGGCAAGTTCCCACAGACACCACAGCAAATTTGTACATGGCTAAATGACACACCCACACCCACACACACACACACACACACACACACACACACACACACACACACACACACATACATATCAACATCATCATCATCTTAATTTCCATCACCATTGTAAATTTCTTTGTCATCATCATCATCATCATCACCCGAGACCGTACCAAAAGTAATGCTTCACTCCTCCAACACAAAACACCCTTTAAACCTCTTGTATAACCTAAAAAGACATACGTGGAACAAAGAGGGAGAGAGAAAAAAAAAGGAAAGAAAAGAAGTAAAAAAAAAATACTCTTCTTCCCTCGAGCGCCTGCAACTGGTGCCAAACTTCTCTTAATCCACCACTGTTCCTTTCATTCTCGCCAGACTGAGAGTTTTACAGGCTGCTTTAGCACTGTATTTTTCCTTCATCTCTCTCTCTCTCTCTCTCTCCACCCTTTTTGGTCTTCCTACGCCTACCTCGTTTGGGGTCCTTTCTCTTCGTTTGCACTGCTTTCTCTCTCTCTCTCTCTCTCTCTCTCTCTCTCTCTCCAATACCACCTTCTCTTTGTCTCCCTTCTGTGGCCCGCGGCATGACCACACAACCTCTGTGGCCCGGTGGCGGCGTCAGTAGGGCCAGATTCCCACAGCCAGAGAAGGCGTTATGGACCTTATCGATTCCTTTGTCAATAAGGTTAGTTTCCCTTAGTCAGGCTTTATTTCTTTTTTACTACGCTGTTGCCTGCTGATATGAGGTACCGTCTCACATTCTTTTTCTTATTTTTTATTTTCGTTCCTCTTTCCCTATTATAGTTCAAGCATTTTCCTATTTTTCATTTCACTTTTCCTCATCTCTCTCTCTCTCTCACACACACACACACACACACACACACACACACACACAAACACGACGTTATCCGTGCTTTTTCCCCCAAATAACTTTCCACTTTGTTCTTCCCTCCCGGTCCCTCCCTCCCATCAGTCCAGTTCCCTTCCCATGTGTCGCGTCAGACCAACCACTTCATGTCTGTGTTTGTGGGAAGCCAGTGGGAGTGGCTGTGGTGTCCAGGGTGATGTTGGGGTGGGTGGGGGATGGAGGGGGAAGGACAGAGCGAGAGAGAGAGAGAGAGAGAGAGAGAGAGAGAGAGAGAGAGAGAGAGAGAGAGAGAGAGAGAGAGAGAGAGAGAGAGAGAGGTAATTCAGGGGATATTGTAGAGGGGGAAGAAATGTTCCTAAAAAGTTTAAGTCGATGAAAAAAAAAAAAAAAAAAGGAGTATCGTAGAGATGAGAAGATTCAGAGGAACTCAAATAATTTCCTCTGATAATTTACAAGTTCCATGTGCAATCTTTCTAAATACTTAAGATAATACACAGATATGTCTCGACACTGAACACACACATACACACACACACACACACACACACACACACACACACACACACACACACAATAATAACCCCGTGTTGACAGAATGAGGTGGTAGGAAGTTGGCTGTTCTCTTGGGTCATTAACAGAGTCGGAATTTAATGGCTTGTGTGACGCAGCTGGGAAAAAATATAATTAGTTGAAGTTTTATTTTTTTTTATTTTGTGTGTGTTTGTGTGTGTGTGTGTGTGTGTGTGTGTGTGTGTGTGTGTGTGTGTGTGTGTGTGTGTGTGTGTGTGTGTGTGTGTGTGTGTGTGTGTGTGTGTGTGTGTGTGTGTGTGTGTACAAGTCAACGGTCAGCAGGGCCAATCATTCAGTAATTAATGGTTCCAGGGAGGGCAGTTAATCCATCGGAGGACAGATGGTCGGGGCACGGGTCGAGAGAGAGAGAGAGAGAGAGAGAAATGGGGGAGGGGAGGAGGAGGTTGTCACTGGGAGTATATGTAAGAGACACAATGAGTAAGTGTGAGAGGGAATGTACGGGGATAAAGAAGTACTGGAGAGAGAGACGCCTTCATGTGGTGACATCGATAATTCCGGGTGACTGGATTGCCTGATTATGAAATCGTCCCTCAGCTGCATCCCTCTCCCCTAAATAGGATGTTGGGCTGCAGGAGAAAGTAAACCTAAGCCAGCAGTATACCGGGTTCACATTTCGCTCACCATTTCCGCTAATCTGTTGCGTCTGTCACCCGCCGAGCTCTTGTGATTGGTGTCGTTGGTCGAACTTGGTGATTACGAGGTCAGGATATTAATGTGTTAAACTTGCCATATTAGCCACAGGGAAGGATATCAAGAAGAGGTTTTGTTGATCCGTTACTCTTGTGTGAAGTTTGTGAAGTATGTAACGAAGGCAGGATGATAACCTTTTAATGAAGACGGATCTGTTATAAGTTAAATGTAATCATCAGACAATAGAAAGAATGTAATATAATATATGGAGCGTTATATTTCCTCGTACGTGTGGCCTTTTTAGTAGTTATACTCCTCTTTCACTAAAGCCTCTTGAGAGGAAAAAGTCTTCATTAAGCTGAAAAAAGTCGTCTAGCAGTGGCCAGAGAGTAAGAAAAATTTATTTGGCTATCGTATTGAAGTAGTTGATCTGTTCTGTTTGGTTCACTCGTTTCCCAATCATTTTAATTTCATTTCGTGTATTATTTTCCTGAAACTTTTACTTCTATACTTTACTAATACTTCCTTTATTTTTCTCATTTCAGGTACTGAACATCGATACACACTGGACTGTCTGTGAGTAATAATTATTCGGGTTTTCTTCCTCCAACTTATTTTTACTTTTGTTCATTTTCCCTTCCATTTCCACTCCAATTCCTTCCATTTCTTTGTTTTTCTCTTCCTATTCCACTTTTTTTTCCGTCCATGTTACTCTTCCTTCACTTCGTCTTCCTTCCCCTTCCACTCTCTTTCCTTCTCAGAGCTGAAACCCAAACCACCGCTTCAGTAAATCACTTATCATTGCGCTGATGAAATATAAGGATACTTGATCTTTCGATTAAAAGAGTATTTACAGACCATTTTTATAGCAATGATTGTCCTGTTCTTGTTTTTATATTATTTTTCTCTGTGTCCTGCCTATTCCATTGATATTAAAATGGATAAGACGACGACGACGACGATGACGATGACGATGATGACGATTGATTGATTTCCTGACGCTGGCGATATTCACGGTTGGAAGTCCTTCTTGATCTATCTATCTGTAGCCAGACACCTCAATCTCATAAGGGGTGCCCACAGACAAATCGACTCCATGTCGCCCTGTCCCCTGCCATTTCGCTGCCCTTCCCCCCGTCTTGATGACACTTTAAATTTCTTTGTCCTTGAGTCAGGAATAACGCAAGTGTTTTAATCTTTCTATGTGATGAAACCTGCAAGAGCAATGTCTCGTTTACAAAAAGATTAATGAGTGTGTGTGCAGTTGCCCTGTTGTTTTATCATTCCTCTCTATTTCCCCATGATCAGTCTGGGATATTTTTGTATTATGCTTTATTTACTTTACTCTCGCCTCCACTTCTCTGTCCTCCCCTCCACTTCTCTGTCCTCTCCTACACTCCTCTACTTCTCTCTCCTGCGTTAGGTCGCGTCCACACGTGTGCTTGAACAAGTGCTGGCAGCATATAAACAACACAGTAACGAACACGCTGCAAACATGTTGGGAACAGCAGCGTCCAGATCAAGCTGGCATCATCATGATGAAGTCTCAGCTGCCTCGTATGGCCACACTTATCCCATCACCTCTGCTGCCAGTGTTAGAAGCTGCAGTGAAACATGTTTGCATACATCTGTCCAAATACTGCTGCATACATGTTCCCGAACATGTTGCCTGCCGTGTTGCCAACACATGTTCGAGAGCACGTGTGGATGCGCCCTTAGAGTCCTCCCTTCCTCCCCCTCCCTCCCTCTCTCTCTCTCTCTCTTACACTCCTCTTCTCTCTACTTTCTCTCTCCCTCCTCACGTACACTCCCTCTCTCTCCCTCCTATCCTCCTCTGCCCTCTCTCCTCCATTTTTCTCTCGCCCGTCAACGTCTTCAATTTTTCCGCTTTTTTTTTTTTTTTTTTTTTTCAGTACCCGCGTTTTTTCTCCAGATTTTTGTTAATGGAGGAGAAAGGGAAGTGTTGTCCATAGTTTTTGTTTCATGTGTCATGGTATTCTCTCTCTCTCTCTCTCATTAAGTCAACTTGTTTAGTTTTTACCTTTCCCTTTTCTTAGTCAGAGCTTCCTGTCCTTTTGTATTGTCATGCCTGTGCACTCAGAATGCGGGAACTCTTTATTTTATTCTGACCATCCCAGACAACTGTATTTACATCCTGACTGATTTCCTGTCTTTTTAGGGTTTGACAATACTCTTCTTTAAATTTTCTATGTTGTCTGTATCATTTTGGTAATTTGTCCCTCTTGTCATAATCTGCTCGTCCTTAGTCCTTTCATTATTCCTCTTATTTCTACTTCCCAGTTCCCTGTTCACCATTCCCTAGATCAACACTTGTATTATTGTACGGTTCGATGATAAATGTTTACACGACAAACGCTCACCATACAAAGACTAACAGGAAAAATGCTTACAGTATACACAAACAGAGTAAAAAATGCTCACAACTTAGCATTCTTTTGTCCCGGCACTGGCGTTCTTTGATTTCAACAATGGCATTCTTCAGCATGCTATGACCTTAACTCTGGCATCCTACAACCTTAACCTTGGCATCCTACAACCCTAACCTTGGCATCCTACAACCCTAACCTTGGCATCCTAGACCCCTAACCTTGGCATCCTACAACCCTAACCATGGCATCCTACTACAGTACCTTAACTTTGGCATCCTAGACCCCTAACCTTGGCATCCTACAACCCTAACCATGGCATCCTACTACAGTACCTTAACCTTGGCATCCTAGACCCCTAACCTTGGCATCCTACTACCTTAACCTTGGCATCCTAGACCCCTAACCTTGGCATCCTACAACCCTAATCTTGGCATCCTACGACCCTAACCTTGACATCCTTTAACCACATTCTTAGCACTGTCCTGCCTTAATCTTGGTATCCTATGATCCAAACCAAGGTATATTTCAATCCTGATCTAACATCCTTCAGCAAAAACCAAGATATCTTTAGACAGACTGGCCGAAGTCTTGTCGGACAGAATGATCGTCCACCCTATCGTGAACGGTGGAGTTGTCACTATTTGCGTGTGCATCTGTCTTGTAAGCAAATTTAGGCAAAACTTAAGAGACTCTGTGTTGTTTACCTCCTATGTCCCCTCCTCCCCCATCACCACCACGTCCCCCTGCCCATACCCTCCACCCCTTGCCAGTTGCCTGTGCGCGACCAGCAGGAGGGAGGGTGGCACATTTTTTTTTTTTTTTGCAAAGGGGAAGTTGGCTGAGTTGTGGCCACATATTCTCCCTCTTTACCTCCACTTGGCTCTTACTCTCTCTCTTCTTTCCTTCAGTATTCCCTGTTTTTCCTCATCTTTGTCTCTCATTCGGTTTCTTTTGATTTCCTTTACTTCTTCCTTGACCTCCTCATACCCCTTCCCATCTCTTTCCCTCTTTCTTACTTAGTTCATGGTCAAGTAATACAGTTATGTTTCAAACCTTTGGATTTTGCGAATGTTCCTCGGCTCAGAAATTGTTATGTGGTATCAAAATAAATGAATAAATACATAAATAAAGAAAAATGAAAAAGACAACACTGGGTGTCATCAGCGGATTATTTGGTTAACAACGGTACCAAGAACGACCCGACTGCTATGTTTTTTTTTTTTTTTTTTTTTTAAAGCAGCCTCAGCATCCTTCCCGTCCCCATCCTCTCCTATCCTCCTCTCTCCACGCCACCGCCCCTGCCTATCCTCCTCTCTCCACGCCACTGCCCCTGCCTATCCTCCTCTTTCCACGCCACCGCCCCTGCCTGAGTACGGGTTATGCAGTGGATAATGAGACTAATTCCCCGGCTCAGCCTCACACACCACCCGATACTTAACAACACCACTCACACCATCATTATATACCCGATACGTCTGATAGCGAATGGGAACACTGAATTCTTTTAGCGTTCTCTGCATCTGATTTCTTTTTTCTCTTTCTGGCATAATTCTCAGCTTATCTCTACAGTCTTACAAGCTGAGTTAATGCGGCGTAATTCTAATTTCGAATTTGATGGTGGCAGCTGTGACTATACTCCTTTCACTCTGAATGCTGACCTGTAACAACATACGGACATAAGAATACAATACTGGTCACGAAAAGTTAGTGTGGAACTTATGCTGAGCCACTGTATGAGAGAGAGAGAGAGAGAGAGAGAGAGAGAGAGAGAGAGAGAGAGAGAGAGAATGGGGGAGTGCTGCAGAGGAGAGTGTTGAGTGTTGACACCATTAGGGTTGGGAGCCCCCTGGACGCCTCAACCCACTCTCTTCCCTTTATCCTACCATTCTCTCTCTCTCTCTCTCTCGTAATACTATCACATGGATGACTCATATATTACAACGCTTTGTACACGTTTCAAAATGTTACTTTTAGTGAAGCGATTTTTTTTAATGGCCATACATACCATCCTATAAACCTGAAACATTCCCAGCAATTCTTTCTCTTTCCTTTACCACGTGGGGGGGGGGAGATAAAGACAGTGAAGATAGGAGACACGGCATAGAAAATAACAGGCACTGAATTACGTTGCAGTGTCTGTTGTTGCTGTTGTTACCTGACGCTGGTATGTCTTAACGTGTAGCGGTCCGCCGTCCCTTTGTGGTGGACAGCCACTTGTCAGGAGTGGACCAAGGTCCTTGCCACGGTGAAGAACAGGGAAATATGAGAAGTTCTGGCTCCTGGGTGGACGCCGCAACTGTTTCGCTCCACCCAGGGTACACAGCGCCACCACGTGTAGGCTCCTCGTCAGTGCCAATGGTGTCAGTAAAACTGGGAAATTGAACGAATAATACGCTGTGAATAACAGTGCATTAGAGGCGATTAAAAAAAAAAAAAAAAAAAAAAGATGGAAAAGTTGAGAGAAAAAGAAAAATCCTGTGTGTACCAGGCATAAAGAAGACACGCTAAAAAAGAGACAAGTACAGTATAAGAGCGAGAAAGGGAAGACCATAAAGAAGACAATGTAAAAGAAAAACATGAATCGAGTATATCGGAAGGGACAGACAAAATATAAGAAAAGAGCCATGGGTGTGTGAGAGAAATACAAGAGGAGTGTGTGTGTCAGCTGTTGTGGTAATCAGCTGATCTGGGCCGGTCAGCAGCTCAAAAGGCGTCTGGAAGTTAGCCACGTGGAAGACGGAAGATGGAGAGGGAGAAAATGGAGTTCTTCTTCACCTTAACTTTCTTTCCTATATAGTAAGTGGACGTGTAAATGGGCTGCGAGTGAGTGTGGAAATTGAAGTTGATATGTAAAGATAAATAAATACATTAATAAATAAATGAGTGGGAGCAGTACATGACAATAAACATCAAGTAATTGTTAATAAAATACAAAACACACACAGGTCGACCTTGATATGCCCCTCTAAGATTTCCGAAAACACACACACACACACACACACACACACACACACACACACAAAATCACTTTTGCCTCTACCTTTCTCGTCTACATGTTTCTGTGCCACTCTGTACATGTCATTGCCGTTTCCCTGCAAATGTTTATTTATATGTCCTTTTCTCCCTTCTCGCTAATTTATTCATTTACTCCCTACTTGTATAGTCTCTCTCTCTCTCTCTCTCTCTCTCTCTCTCTCTCTCTCTCTCATCACCCTTTGTCTCCTTCCTTTCACTTTCCCTCCATGTCTGGCTATAAGATGTTATCATGTTGTTGGTGTTGTATATTCGTGTTCCTGCCATTACCTGTTTCATAACTTTCACTGTGTGTGTGTGTGTGTGTGTGTGTGTGTGTGTGTGTGTGTGTGTGTGTGTGTGTGTGTGTGTGTGTGTGTGTGTGTGTGTGTGTGTGTGTGTGTGTGTGTGTGTGTGTGTGTGTGTGTGTGTGTGTGTGTGTGTGTGTGTGTGCAGACTAAATATGTAGTGAAGTTGTATACTTAGACAATGCGCTATTATCGTACTCATACCCTAACCATCATCATCATCATGAGAGAGAGAGAGAGAGAGAGAGAGAGAGAGAGAGAGAGAGAGAGAGAGAGAGGAGGTGAAGGAAAACAAACAAGGGCACCTGTTTATCCCAAGCTGATGGAAAGCAGGTGTTCAAGGTTGGAAAGAAAGGAGAGAAAAAGACAAGATTAAAGCATGGAGAAAGGACTGGAGGAAGATGGATAAAAGGGGGAGAGGAGAATCGATAAAGGGATGAGAGAAATAAATGGATAAAGGAAGGAGAGGAGGAGAAATAGATAAGGCGAGAAGAGGAGGAAAATGAATAAAAGGAGGACAGGAGGAATATGGATAATGGAAAAGAGGAGAAAAATGAATAAAGAAAGGAGGAAAATGATTAAAAGGAGACGAAGAGGAAAATGATAAAAAATGGAAAAGAGAGAGATGGATGAAGAAAGGAGAAAGACTGGAATTGCAGAAAAGGAAAGAAAGACGAAGTGAAAACACTGAAAAATAGGAAATGGAAAGCCGAAAAGAGATGTAGCAAATGTGAGAGTAAGATAATGTCTGGAAAGATGGTAAAAGAAACTGAATTCATGGGACAGATAAAGTTTGGTGCATTAGGAAAGAATGAAAGTAACTGGATAAGAGTAATAAATGAAGCGAAATGTGTTGATAGCATTGCACCGAGTGAAAAGGAGGGAAGAGAGAGAGAGAGAGAGAGAGAGAGAGAACAGAAGGAACAGTAAATAGTGGGGAGAAGAGAAGGCGAAGAAAGAGACGTGTGAAAGTATTATGAAATTATTATTGAGAACAACTTTACCTCTCCTTTCGTTATGTTTTACTTTCCATCACTTCTACACAGAGTCCCCATTATTTACTCGTCAGATTATACAGTAAATGACTTCTTCACTATGAGCGGTGTACTGTATCTTACTCGGCAAAAATTATAGTAGTACAAAGACGTCTTGGTAGCGTTAGAATTGGCAAAGTTTATTTCCTCTCTCATCCCTTCTTCCATTCTTTTTTATCAGCAGTCTTTCTCTTTCACTCATCACTTTCATTATCTTTCCCTCTTCCTCATGTATCTGTTCTGTTTTTACCCCATTCTTATTCTCCTTCCTTTCCCTTCGCTCTCCTCTTCCCTCTTCCTACCATCACTTGTTTTCTTTTTCATCTTATCCTCTTTCTTCTCCCTCCATTACATTTTTTCATTTTATCTTTCTTTTTTTCTTCCCCACCACATGCCTTCTTTTCCACTTTTTATCTGCTTTCCCTCTCCCATCCCTTAATTTCTTTTCCCCTCTCCCTTCTCCTTCTTCTCTCACCCGTTCTTTGTTCTTTCCTTTCCCTTCTCCTCCTCTACGTTTTCCCTGCCATCCATCCATCCACCAACACTGCCAATTAAGTTTCTCGATTATTTTCCTAATTAGCTCCATCCATTACTCTCACCCTCCTCAACGTCCATAAATTATTACAGCTTAGTCATTAATTACCTTCACTATATTTTTCCATGTCCAATTAATGGCTGATGAATTTTGATATAATTTGTGGTCAGATGTGATGCTGGTCATGGCTTATCTTTGTATCGGATGACAGCTGTCATTTTCTTTATTATTTATGATTTTTTTTTACCACGTTTGAGAATACTTTAAAGAGTTTGTTCTTGATTTGATTAAATGGGGCCAAGTTTCTGATATATAAGGAGATTTTGTTTGCACGTGTTATGGTTTATTAGCATTACTGTTTTATATGTATTTATGTATCTCTCTATTTATATTTTATAATGGTCGATTTACATTCATACTTACGTGCATACGTGCATACATACATACATACATACACATGCTTTAATGTGTACCACCACTACCATTACTATCGGCACCACAACAAATAGCACCATTACAACCACAACAACATACAGTATACCTTTTCACCTACCACTACCACCCTCGACCACCGTAACTACGACGTCAATAAATATCAAGAACACGAATAAACTGTCTACCTTCCATTCCCTTCTACACTACCTTCTCTTCCCTTCCCTTTCCTTACCCTACCCTATCTTCTCTTCCCTTCTCTCTCCCTTCCTTTTACTTACCCTACTCTACCTTCTCTTCTCCTCCCTTCCCTTCCTTTCCCTTTCTTTACCCTACCCTACTTTCTCTTCCCCTCCCTCCACCCACTCCTCTTTTCTGCAGTAACTCACTAATTCTCCCAACATCTTCAGTTTCATATCCTCCTCCTGTCAGTCTCCCCTTCTCACCTGATGTACTACAATTATGATCTCTTCTTTTTCTTGTCATCTTGCTTCTTCTCATGTTCACCTACTTACCACCTTGCCTGTTCTACTCTGTCTTATGTTCTTATCACCTGACCTGTTATACTTAGCCACAAGTTCTTTGCCATAATTATGTTCTCTTTCTTACCCCTTTCCTGTTATACATTTTGTCCTATTTTCTCCTTAACCCCCATCACCTGTCCTGCCAACCTGCCCTCCTCATTACCAACACAAAGGAGAGTAAACACAAGGGTACCCATCCACCACTGTAAAGCGTTAATGCGTGGTGGAGGGAGTGTGGTGGTGTACCAGGAAGGAGACAAAAGCAGAGTTAGTGAGGCGTGAATGCTGTTTATATATATATATATATATATATATATATATATATATATATATATATATATATATATATATATATATATATATAATTCTGATAACCGACATGCATAATCAAGTGGAAATATTAATACAAACGGTTTTGATATATAATCGAGGGTTTGGTCTATTTACGACACTGTAACTGATCTGTACCAGGCTATGTATTTCACTGTTTGGAACTAACGTAATGCAAATTGCTCTTTCAGTGTAATTCACTTTTACGTTATTCCATAAAAAAAACAAGTACTGTATTATACAGATAGTCTGATAGATAGACAGATTGATAGATAGATACACACACACACACACACACACACACACACACACACACACACACACACACACACCAGATACCATATATACAAACAAACAATCAAGCACACACACACACACACACACACACACACACACACACAATGGAGCCCCGACTTTTACTCTGTTCTTAATGAGTGTATTATCTCTGGACACACACACACACACACACACACACACACACACACACACACACACACACACACACACACACACAGGAGCCACGACTTTTACTCTGTTCTTAATGAGTGTATTATCTCTGGCCACACACACTCCAGCAAGCCACCCCGACTCCCTGTGGGCCAGACTTTAGTTATATAATTTAATAACACCGTATCTCCTGCTTCCATCCCCTCATTCAGGAGAAGAATTATAGTATTTTTATTTCAGGTGGAATTGAGGTATGTTATTTCAGGTCGAACTAAGGTATATTTTGCTTGAGAATGATTTAATGTATTTTTTTTTTCATTTTAGGTAGAATTAAGGATTTTCTTAGCGCAGGTAGAATTAAGGTATTTCAGGTTAAAATAAGGTATTTCTTTTTTCACACTGAAAAAATACATCTCTTATTTCTGTTGGAAGTTAGGTATTTGTTGCTTTGGGTAGAACTGTTTCATTTTTCATAACAAAGGGCGTGAAAACACTGGACTATATGTTTCTCAGTAGATCGATTTTTTTTTTTCGTCGTACCATAAGCTATACTGTACCAATCTTAGAACATTACTAAGCTAAGAAATTCCTTTAAATGTTGGGCCACTCACCTCCCTCACCCCTCTCAATTTATCATCCTTCTTTGTTATTTCGCCATTAACAATAACACTCCTTCTCATTACTCTAAGAGGGAGCCATTTTAGATTCCTTGCCCTCTCCTTCCCTCATGTGATGCCTTCCTTTGCAATTAAGCCTCACAGACTAACCATTCGTCCGACTTCCTCCTTCCCTCTCCATTCTCTCTTCATATCACTCTCCCTTCTCCATTCCTCATTATCATCTCTTCATTCCTCATCACCCGTACTTCACTGAGTGGCTTTCCATGTGATAGAGATCTACGGTCACACACACACACACACACACACACACACACACACACACACACACACACACACACACACACACACACACACACACACACACACACACACACACACACACACACACACACGCACACACACACACGCACACACACACACACACGAGAATATCAACACTCCATATGCTGAAATTCGCTAGTAGGGAAGAAGTGAATGCTGACTAGTAACCATAAATTAACATAAGAACATGGTGCTGCTCGTAGCGAATTGTTACGAAAAGCATATATATAGAGAGAGTAATTTTTTCTGCCACCGAGCTACGTGAAATAAGCTGCAAAAGGACGAAAATCTTGCGAGGTTAAAGTGAAGAGAGTATAGCTAATTCGTCAGTTACTGTTGTGTGTGAATTAGGTATATATAAATCCTTTGCAACTGATACACTGCACTGTAACAACACCACACCGTTCCTCACCGTTGTGTCGGCTGCAGCAAACACCACCACCCAATCAAGGCATGGTAATGGAAGGACAACAGTGCCAGTGTCTTCCCTATAATTACCACGTGGCAAGTGCTGATGGCGACACTGTTTGTACATCATCATCATCATCATCATCGTGGTCGTCGTCATAAGTTATTGTTAATCATCATCATCATCATCACTACCGTCCTCTTCCTCCTCCTCCTCCTCCTCCTCATCATCATCATCATCATCGTTATCATCATAAGTTATCGTTAATCATCATCATAATCATTACCGTTATCCTCCTCCTCAACATCATCATCATCATATTATATGGCGAGACAACTTCTACCTGTCTATGTACAGTGGCAGGCGGCCTGACTATCATCTGAGAGTCCTGGGTTCAATCCTGACACAGTACAGGTGGATTAAAAGCAATGGAATTAGTTAAAGAACAGAAAACAGGCAGACAGGGCAAAGACAGACTGACGGAAAATTAACAGAGGGAAAAGGCTAATCACACACACACACACACACACACACACACACACACACACACACACACACACACACACACACACAAAGAATGAAAGAAAAAAATAGAGAATCGGATAGACCGATGGTTGAGAGAGAGACTGAGAGTAATGATTCTATTTGTAATGGACTTCCCACCCACCGCTCTCCATCTGCTGCCATGATGAGTGTGGTGGTAGTGGTGATGGTGGTAGTTATGGTGGTACTAGTAGTTGTGGTGATGGTGGTGCTAATAGTTATGGTGATGGTGGCAGTTATGGTGGTGCTAATAGTTATGGTGATGGTGGTAGTTATGGTCGTGCTAGTAGTTGTGGTGATGATGGTGCTAGATGAGGTGGTTGTGTGCGGGTTGCGGTGGTGGTTATGGTAACTGTGGTTCTGAGGCTTGTGGTGGTAACTGTGGGATTGGTAGTGGTGGCAGTGATGATATTCGTAGTTGTGTTGGCAATGATACTGTTTTTGGTACTTGTGGCATTAACCTCTTCACTACGAGTACATATCTCATCTCACTGTATTACTGTTACTTCCTGACTGTTTTGGTCAATCATAAAAGTCTTCTCATGTAAAGGGGGGTGAAAAAAAAATCTATATTAAACCTACAATACCATGGGTGTAACTTAAGCTGAATAGAATTGTCTGGCAGTAGCAGGAACAATAAATAAAAGTCGTCATTGCAGTGAATAGGTTAATGAGGGTGTCTGATTTTTATTATTTTGGTGAGTCTGACTGGGCTGGTAGTGGTGGTGGCTGTGGCTGTGTTGATGATGATGGTGGTGGTGGTGGTTGCTACTGTGACGGAGGTAACGTGTTTTAATGGGTGACTGTGTGTATTCATGGATGAATTGTGTAGAGGTAACCTGAGTATTACTGGGCGAATGTGTATAATAACAGGTGAACTGTATATAGAGGTAACGTGTGTATTAATAGGTGAATGAATTGCATGCATCCACTGTAATACTGGAAGTGGTGGGAGTAGATAATGACCGAGGTTGGATGTTACGTTATCCAAGACTGATCAGCATCATGGGACGTCTCTGGTACAGAAGGGGATTAAAAGTATTTAATGTTTAACCCATCAGAGTGTTGGTGTATATATATTTTTTATAACTCTTGTTGCCTCATACAGTTTCATTCCGTTTAGAAGCGATTTACTGCAGTAAAGGGGTCAATGTTTTCTTCACCCCGCTGTTTGTCCCTGTGTTTCCTCATTCCTCACATCCCTCCACTATTTTACTCGTACAACTTTCACTTTCACATCCCCTTCTTTTCTTTATTTTTTTTCCTCATTACTCTCAGTGCTAATGCCCCTTCCTTCCCTCTGTCTTTCCTCATTTTACCTTTCCAATAATTTCTTTTTTTGCCTTTCATTCCTATACTGTCGACCTCCATCTCCTCTTTTTATATCTTCAATTATCCATCTTAATTTCTCAAACCCTGAACGGTACCACCCCTTAGAGAAATCTGGTGCCATGGAAAACTGATCCCAGGATTATTTTTCCATATAAAGTATAAAACTGACTCCCGGTATACTTTTTTCTAGGGTGAGAAACTGACTCGCCCTATTAAAAATTGTCCCCTCATGTAAATATTCCAAACTTTAAGTCAGATTAAATTAGGTTGGGTTAGTTTAGTTTAGGTTAGATAGGTAGGTAGGTAGGTACGTAGGTAGGTACGTAGGTAGGTAGGTAGGTAGGTACGTAGATAGGTAGGTAGGTAGGTCACTTATCCATGAAGATGAATATTCTACCCGAACCCCGTCCTTTATATTACTATCCCTACCTTCTTACCTATCGTCATTCGTCTCCGTTATTTTGTCAGCACTTCCTCCATGGCTCCCTCAATTTCTTTTCTCCCCCAAGCATTCTTTCTACGGGTCACTCACAATAGAATATATATATTGTGTCTGCAATACCACCCCGACCCACATCACCCCACCTCCCTCCACCTGTAACTCTGTCTGTCTGTATACCAATCCCTGAGTTTACCTGTCTGTCACTGGGAAGGGGAAGAGAAATTGACTTGCGTAAACTTTGTAACTGGAGTGAAGAAAGAGAGATGAGGAGCGGGTGGTAGTCAGTGGGGGAGGATGGTGAAGGTTGGATGGAGGTTACGGAGGGTGGAAGAGAATGAAAGAATATGGGGGGAGCGTGAGGGAAGGTGGTGAAAGTGAGGGAGGCTGGTGAGGATGAGGGGGGGAGATAAGGGTGAGGGAGGGAGATAAGGACGAGGAAGAGTGATAAGGGTGATGGAGGGTGAGGGACGGAGATAAAGGTGCGCGAGGGAAATAAGGGTAAGGGTGAGTGATGTGGTGAGGGAGGAAGACGAAGGTGAGAGAGGGAGATGAGGGTCAAGGACGGAGATCAGGATCAGGGAGGGAGATGAGGGTAAGGGAGGGAAATAAAGGTAAGGGAGAGTGATGAAGGTGAGGGAAAGTGAGGGAGTGTGATGAGAGAATGGAACTGGGAGAAGGTTCTGAGTGGGTGGGTAAGCGTGGTGGGAGAGTGAATTGGGGAAGATATGGATGGCTGAGGGTGGGGAAGGGTGGTGGTGAAAGGTCAGAGGGGAAGTAGGTGATTGAGGTAAGGCTGGAGATCTGTTGTGTGGATGGGTGAGGTAGGGAAGGTGGTGTTGTAGAAGAATTGTGGAGTAGGTAGGGGGGAGGTGATGAGACGATATAGTGTGGTTAGGTGGAAGTGGGTAGAGAAGGGTGGTGATGTGGGTGTGAGTGGGTCAAGAAGGGTGGTGGCGTTGAAAAGGGGGACTGCAAAGAGGATGTAAGGGAAGGAGCTGTAAAAATACTTAACGGAAGCATCACAACCATTTTACAAGGAACAGCAGAAAATGACAGACAGACGGAAACTGATAAGAACGGGATTCGTATGAGGAGAAAGGAGAGTCGGCGAGGGAGAAGACAGGAAGGAAGAAAAAATGCAGAGGGCGGGGGGGATAAGGAGTAATATACAATGACAGAGAATGAGAAGGATGGAAGACAACAACAGGAGTGAAGATAGTGATCCAAACATGTTCTTTCTTCTTTTACAAGCCAAGTCGTGTCCGATGTGGGTGTGGTGGGGTTTGTGGGATGTGTATGTGTGTGTGGGGGAGAGGGTAGATAAAGTCAAGATAAGGTAATAAAACAAGAAATGGCGAGTATTCTTTAAGGAGGAAGAGGAGAAGTAAAGTATACTAACATTCAAGAGGCCAGCGTGGAAGGAGTCGTGAGTCTTGTATCCTGCACAGGATTTATTTATGGATGAAGATAGTGAGAACGAGTAGGGATAGCCAGGGAGATGCGTGTGATGATTATGATGATGATGATGATGATGGTGGTGGTGGTGGTGGTGGTGGTGGTGGTCGTGGTAATGGTGGTGGTGGTGGGTGGACTAGGACCATTAATCACATTAATTGTAAAAGCTGACCCTTGCCCTCAGATAGTTATGCCTTTCTCTTCTCTTCTTCCATCTACTTCCTTATCCTTTACTCCCACCCTTTTCCTCTTTCCCATGTCCTAGGGTAATGAGTCTTGCATCTCCCTCTTCCGTTAGTCATACTAATTTTATACTCTGTTCTTTTTCATCTCACTGAATGCCCATTTTGGTATTCCCTCATTGCCCCCTCCTTCTCATCATCCCAGTCATCTTACTCTTATTTATCTATATATCTTTATTTTATGTTTCCCATCCTGAACATTAATCATAATACTTCTCACATCACCCTCGTCTCTCTCCATCCTTTCCGCACCCTTATTCACTTTTTAGTCATTCCTTCCTTTCCAACGTTTCCTTCCACCATAACTTTCCTCTCCCTTCCACACCCAGTCTTCCCTCATGACTCCTCTCATATTACGTCTTTGAGGTCTTGTTCCGTCTCACATTTTTTTTTTTCCCACCCAAAACTCATCCCGTCCACCCTTCCTCCATGCTCTCTGCTTATCCCTTTTCTTTCGACCTTCCATCTTCTTTCCTTGCCTTCACTCTCCATCTCCCTCCTCCCCCCCCCCCGTCTCTTTTACCGTAACTTCTATTCTCTCCTCTCTTCTTGTACCCCACCTACCACCAACTCCTTCCGTCTCTTCTTCTCACCCTAATCGCTCTCCATCTCTGCCCTCTTCTTCCCTCCCTTCTCACCCTCCTTCCTCACTTCTTACCCTTCAGTCCCCCAGAGCCATAGAGTACTCTATGGCGCTGCAGTCCCCCAGCCTGTCCCCCCCCCCCGTGGTTTTCATTCTATCTCCTTGCACTCCCCCTCCCTCCTCCTCTTCTGTCTCTCTTTCCTCCCTCACCCCCATCCACTCTCTTTGTACCCCTCTCCCCTACATCTTCCTTCACCCCTCCCATTACACCCCATCCCCTCTCCTTTCCATCTCCCCCTTCCTCTTCCTTCCCCCTTGCCCTCTCAACCCCATCCTCTCTCCTGTCTCTCCACCTCCCCCTTCTTCGTCCTTCTCCCCTGCCCTCTCACCCCATCCTCTCTCCTTTCTCTCCACCTTCCCCATCCTCACCTTTTTCCCCTCCCTCCTCTCTCCTTGCCGTTCCCCTCTCCCTTCTCTCCTATCCCCCTCTCCCTGCCATCCATCTGCCCCGTGTAAACATCAACCATCCACGTCTTGCTCAGATCAATTTAGATAAGCAAGGGCTGCACAAACACATCTTTATACTCCCCCCCCCCCCACACACACACACATGCTCTCTCTCTCTCTCTCTCTCTCATTCAGTTACAAGGTTGTGCAGAAGAAAACTAATGAATCATAGTCCAGTAGACTGTAGCACCAGTCGAGCAGGGCAGTACTCCCGAGGTGGATGGAAAGCTGATGACAGAGAGTGCTGGAGCTCCCGTTTCATCAGCCCTCAGGACTAGTTCCTGACCATCCCCCTTTGCTGAACTTTTTCAGTGTCTCAGTTACACAGAGAGTAGGCCAGCATGCTCTCCAGTACAAATTTCTCTAACTATCTTCACCAAACTACATGCACAGTACACACTACACTTCCTATTCAAAATTACCAAAATGGCGTCGATTAATCAAGCCTCGGAGTCCCCAGAGGGGGGGACCATAAATGCCCCCACCATCTGCCCCTCTCCCGGTGACGACTCGAGGTGCCTGGGACCATTGTCTGACTCTCTTCTTCTTCATTTCTGCAACATTCGCGGCCTTTCATCTAACTTTCGCTCTGTCGAACACCACCTCTCCTCCTCTAAACCTCACCTTCTTTTTCTAACGGAGACTCAGCTGTCTGAGGCAACCGACAGCAAACCCTTTTCTGTATCCTCCTACTTTCTCTATACTCATTTCAAAGCCAAAGGTGGCTGTTGTGTATATATACGCAACGACCTATCTTGCTCTCGTGTTCCTGAACTTGACTCTTCTGTATTCTCCACACTCTGGCTTCGGCTTTCCTGTCATTCTCTGATTAAATATATCTGTGCTGTTTACTTATCCCCTAATTCTACTGACTATCAAAAATTCTTCGACTATCTTACTTCTACGATGGAACACATTCTGTCCATTTCTCCTTTCTCTGAAATCTCCATTCTTGGAGATTTCAATGTTCACCACCACCTTTGGCTCTCCTCTCCTTTCACGGATCCACCTGGTGAACAAGCCTACATCTTTTCTATCCTTAATGACCTAGAGCAGCTTGTACAGCACCCTACCCGTATCCCTGACCGCCTTGGAGAGAGCTCCAACATACTTGACCTCTTCCTCACAACTAATCCTTCTGCTTACTCTGTTAATCTTTTCTCTCCGTTGGGCTCCTCCGATCACAACCTTATTACCTTAACCTGTCCTATCACTCCAGTACGGCCTGTGGACCCTCCAGGGAAACGTCGTCTGTGGCATTTTGGAGCTGCAGACTGGGAGGCCCTCAGGCAGTACTTCTTTGATTTTCCCTGGAATGATTATTGCTTCCATGGCCGTGAGCCATCTGAGTGTGCCTTGCGCATTACGGAGGTTATTCTCTCGGGCATGGAAGCATACATTCCTTTCTCATATCCTTTGACTAATGCAAGAAAGCCTTGGTTTAATCACGCTTGTTCTAATGCTGTCCGCAACAAGGAGAAGGCCTACAAAAGGTACCGGAGCCAACCCACCCCTGAATCACATCATCTTTACGTTTCTGCCCGGAATCGTGCTAAGTCTGTTCTTCGCTCTACTAAAAATAATTTCATCCATACTAAATGCTCTCAACTCTCCAACTCGAATTCTTCCCGCTCCTTCTGGCACCTTGCCAAAAATCTTTCTAACAACTTTACCTCATCATCCTTCCCTCCTCTTTTCTACTCTGATGGTTCTGTAGCTATTTCTTCTACTGATAAAGCAGATCTCTTTGCACAGACTTTCTCCTCCAATTCCACCTTAGACGATTCCGGTTTTGTTCCTCCATCACTTCCCCCCTCTGACTTCCTCATGGCTGACATTAAAATTTCTTCAGTTGATGTATTTTCTGCCATCTCTGGCCTCAGTACTAACAAGGCATATGGGCCTGATGGGGTCCCTCCTGTTGTTCTCAAGAACTGTGCTTCTGTGCTTACACCCTGCCTAGGCAAACTCTTTCGCCTTTGTCTGTCAACTTGTACCTTTCCTTCTTGCTGGAAGTTTGCTCTCATTCAGCCAGTCCCAAAGAAGGGTGACCACTCCCAACCCTCCAACTATCGTCCAATTGCTTTAACGTCCTGTATTTCAAAAGTTTTCGAGTCAATTCTTAATAGAAAAATTTTAAGGCATCTTTCCTATCACAACCTTCTTTCCGATCGTCAGTATGGGTTCCGTCAGGGACGCTCCACTGGCGATCTTCTCACCTACCTTTCAGACTCCTGGTCATCCTCCTTTCGGAACTTTGGCAAAAGCTTTGCCATTGCACTTGACATCTCAAAGGCTTTCGATCGAGTCTGGCATAAATCTTTAATTTCCAAACTGCCCTCCTACGGTTTCTATCCTTCTATCTGTGCCTTCATTGCTAGCTTCCTTTCTGGTCGTTCTATAGCCACTGTTGTAGACGGCCACCGTTCTTCTCCTAGATCTATTAACAGTGGTGTTCCTCAGGGCTCTGTCCTATCACCAACTCTCTTCCTTTTATTCATCAATGATCTTCTAAGCTGTACATCTAACCCTATCCACTCATACGCTGATGACTCCACCCTTCACCTTTCCATTCGGTTCCCGCAACGCCCATCTCAACAGTAACTTCAAGAAACAAGGGATGAGGCCATGGCACACCTAATGTCTGACTTGGCTCGTATCTCTGACTGGGGTGAGAATAATATGGTTGTCTTTAATGCATCTAAGACTCAGTTCTTACACCTATCAACCCGACATAATCTTCCACAGGTATACCCATTAATGTTTAATAATATTCAGCTTAATCCTGCATCATCCTTGAACATGCTTGGGGTTTCATTTACTCGGGACTTATCTTGGAAAGATCATATTACATCTCTTGTAAAATCTGCTTCCAAGAGATTGGGTGTGCTAAGCCGTCTCCGCTCTTTCTTTACCCCTGCACAATTGTTGACTCTATACAGGGGTTTTATCCGCCCCTGTGTGGAGTACAACTCTCATGTGTGGGGAGGCTCCCCACATACAGCTCTTCTCAATAGGGTGGAGTCAAAGGCTTTTCGTCTCATTAACTCTCCTCGTCTTACTGACTCCCTTCAACCTCTGTCTCTTCGCCGCACTGTTGCATCTTTATCTCTTTTCTATCGCTACTTTAATGGTCATTGCTCCTCTGAACTGTCTGCTTGCATTCCTCCACCTCTACGACGGGCGCGTAGCACCCGTCTGGCAGCAAACTCTCATCCCTTTTCTGTCCAACTCTCTAATGCAAGAGTTAACCGTTACTCCCAGTCTTTCATTTATGCAACAGGTCAGCTCTGGAACTGTCTCCCTCTATCTGTATTTCCTGCTGCCTATGATCTCCAGTCTTTCAAGCGCAGTGTGTCCAGGCATCTCCAAATGATCGGATCTTGAATTTGGCTCTCTGTTGTGTTTTGTTTTTCTCTTGGAGGGAACTGTTACTGCGGGCTCATGGCCTTTGGTTCCTTCTTCCTCGCATAAAAAAAAAAAAAAAAAAAAAAAAAAAGTTAAGAGCACACTGTACACAAGTTACATTTCTGGGCTATTCATCTAGTTACAAAAGTGTGCAAGTATTATTAATATAAACATTATTTACGTTTATTTGAGGATTTTGATACATTAACAGCAAAGCGGCAAATCCCCATCCAAAGCATGCAACTTTATGAAAACTAGAGGCTCACGTCAAATGAAAATATAAAAGTGTTTCCAATACTGGCATAGTTAGCCCTTAACCCCAAAACGTTTTCTGTACCGGCACGCTCCGGACTGCTAGGCCACAGTGTCTTTTACATCCTCCTCCTCCTCCATCATCCGCCTGGAAAAAGGGTGCACTATGAACAACTCGCGGACGCTGCGGGTGTGGAAAAAATTTAGACATAATACATTTTTGCTGGGCCCGCTATCTACAACATATTTTTTAGGTAATTCAATTTCCACGCGTGTGTACACTTTACGAATTAGAACAAAAACAAAAATTATAGCCAGACAGCTTGGTGAGGAGGGGAAGGAGTGAGGAAGAGAGAAGGGGGATGAGGGGAGGTGGTAAAAGTGCAATGGAATTTAGAGAGGGGGGGGGGGAAGGGACGTAGGGAGTGGGAAAAAAAAAAAAAAGCTTCATGAAACTGTTATACTGGAAGGTTAGAACAAATCACGTCTTTATTCGCGCCCTCCCTTCCTTATTGTCCTAATCAGCTTCCCTCGTGTGTGTGTGTGTGTGTGTGTGTGTGTGTGTGTGTGTGTGTGTGTGTGTGTGTGTGTGTGTGTGTGTGTGTGTGTGTGTGTGTGTGTGTGTGTGTGTGTGTGTGTGTGTGTGTGTGTGTGTGTGTGTGTGGCCTCTGGGGACCCCTGGGTAACGAACCATGTGTCTTGTTTGTTTCCGGAGCCGATGTACCCCCCCCCTCCTTCCCTCCATCTCCACCACCACCCCAATGAATCCACCCCTCCCCTCCCCTCCCTCCCACCTCCTTCACCACCACCATCACAATGAATCCTCCCCTTCCCTCCCCCCCTTCCCACCCCCTCCACCACTACCCCTACAACGAATCCGTCCCTCCCCTCCCCTCCCCTCGTTTCCACCACCCCCACAACGAATCCGTCCCTCCCCTCCCATCCCCTCGTTTCCACCACCACCACAATGAATCCTCCCCTCCTCTCTCCTCCTTCCCACCTCCTCCACCACCACCACCGCAATGAATTCTCCCTTCCCCTTCCCTCCCCTTCACCCCACCTTCTCCACTACCACCACCCACCACATTGAATCCGTCCCTTCCCATCCCTTCTGCCCACCCCCTCCACCACTACCACTACCACAATGAATCCTCCCCTCCCCTTCTTCCCACCTCCACCGCCACCACAATGAATCCTCCCCTCTCCTCCCCTCCCCTTCCCTCCTCTCCTTTCTCACTGTTGCTCATTTATTCTTTATCCCTCTTTATTAAACATTTCTTGCTCTTGTTCTGCCGGTTTTCCTTTGTCCTCTTTTCTGTTCCCTACTCTCTCTCTCTCTTTCTCTCTGTATATAGCTATATATCAATCTATTTATCTATCTAAGCCCTGCACCATTTTAAGTAAGTACCGTATGTCTTAGTTTTATGAAAATCCGTTTTCAATTAATGAAGTAGAACACTCTTGAACAATGTGTATAGTGTAGGTAATATGCCATAAAATCAAGCATTCTTTTTGTTAATTATAATGAAGCAACAATGAGCTAATTAAATAATTGCCCTCAGTCAAATTTGTTAAACTTACATACAAATATAAAATATGTAAAACTTTACCTAGATAGTTTTTTTATGAAATAAAATACTACCTGTCTGTCAGGCTGGCTGACAATCTGCCTGCTTTTCTATCTATTCGTCTATCTATTAACTTATCTACCTGTTAATCTATATATATCTCAAGCCATTCCTCTTTCAGTTTCCTTGTCTTCATGGCCTTTTTACTTGTACTCCTTTCTCCTCTCTTCCTCCCTTCATCACTACCATCTTCCTTCCAGCCATTTTCCACCTTCTGCCCTCCTCTTCCCTCACTAGCCTCAGGTGCCGAAGCAACAGGTGTGATGGCCAGCGAGGGATATGCACAGTTTATTTATTTATTGTCTTGTGCCAGGAAATTCATGAAGGAGAATATGCATCGCTTCAGTATTCTCTCTCTCTCTCTCTCTCTTTCTGTAAATCTACCTGTCTGTCTGTCTGTCTGTACCGTATCTGTTATACTCACATAGTGTTTACAAGTTTTACATATACAGTAAACTATTTTAGGCTAAATGCGTTAGAATACTACGTATTCACAGTTTTGAGGTACATTATAGTGTGTGTGTGTGTGTGTGTGTGTGTGTGTGTGATAGCTATTATACAAGAATCCCTTCCCTGCTTCACAACTATGTCAGGCGATAAATGGATACTGTAGATAGACAGAAAGTAGACAGACTGATATACAGACAAGCAATGTAGATAATCAGCAAATACACTGATAGATAGATAGGCAGAGGGATTAAAAGCACTGTAATATAAAAACAACCATCCTCCTCCAGGCAGCCCAGTAAACATGGCAGCGTCCTACACAACTCAGCCATATATACCGTAAATTTACCTCATATCTTTACCTTATGTACAATCGGCACCAAAAGTTCTGTCACCACACCTTTCTTTTCATTCTCCACGGACTTTGCAGATCAGTGTGGTACGTCTTTAGCAACTGACACTGATGAAACCAATCTCTACTAAATTCATCAGTTTTATTTGCTGCGGATTTATCACACTGATTTTGAGTCCATGAAGGGAAAAGCAGGAAAGGCGACAGGAGTTTTCATGGCAATTGTACCCATTTTCTCGTTCCTGCAGCCAGAAATAAAGAAACGCTATAATTGTTGGCCAGTAAGTAAAGGATAGGGTTAGAAGGAGATGGCTGGTAGGGGGAAGGGGATAATGGTGAAGGAAGAGGGAGGGTAAGGGAAGGATAGGGTTAGAGGGGAGGTGGCAGTAAGGGAAGGATAAGGATAGGGTTAGGAGGGAGATGGCTGGTAGGGGGAAGGGAATAATGGTGAAGGAAGAGGGACAGTAAGGGAAGGGGATAACGGTGAAGGCAGAGGAAGGATAAGGGAAGGATAACATTAAAGGGGAGATGGCAGTAAGGTAAGGAAAAGGACAGGGTTAGAAGGGAGATGGCTGGCAGTGTAAGGGGATAATGGTGAAGGCAAAGGGGCAGTAAGGAAAGGAAAGGGTTTGAGGAGAGGTGGCTGGCAGGGTAAGGGTAGAGGTAAGGGGTGCAGTAAGGGTCACTCTTAGGTTCAATGAGTCACTTTCAGAATAAAATCGTATTGCACGAGCGGAATACTAGAGTTGTATTGACCATGAGGGAGACAATTCCGTAACAATGAACTAAATTATCTAGAAACATGAAAGATGGAGCTATAAAATACGTCACTGTAGTGGGGATGTCAGTGTAAACCATCATTTGTACAGCAGTTCATTCACCCTAGTTCGGCAGAAATTTTTGTCCCTTTGCACTCTATTTCCCGTTGTCCAATGTCAAATCAAACAACACTAAGGCTGTTTCTTACCATGGCACTTCTTCGTGACTAGCACCGTATTCCAGTGCTAATCTCTTAATGCACCTCTGCATTCAGGAGGGAGGGATGGCAGATTTGCTCTTATAGTTCCTTTATTACACCTTTACCCAGGTTTTAATCTTTTTACGGCTTATTTTTTTTTGGGTACTCTTGGGCAGGAAAAGACAATGAAACTGCTCTACACGCTCTCCATACCGCTGTTTCGTGACTAGCATCATATTTTAGTGCTAATCAATTGTTATGGCTGAGTATTCAAGGTGGCGAGAGAACAGTTTTAGGCCAAGTTAGAGTAAAAAGAGTATAGTTAAATGAACAAGGTATAGCAGCGATGATAACCTGTTATAAGGTAAGACTTGAGGTGTAGGTAATGTGTCTGTCACCACGTTAATTAAGGCCTGATTACCTGACGTACAGCTAATTAACCCACCTGTGTGAAGCCTTTTGTCCTCAGTCGACTTTTATTGTGGTTTCTTTACTCTCTCTCTCTCTCTCTCTCCTTCCAGTCTCAGATCGCCCCTTTCACCTTCACCCACTCATCTTTTCATTGTCCTCCATTTCACTCTCCTTCAGTGCTCTTTTTCTTGATCCATTCCAGTTAATTTTGAAGTGCACTGATATTTTTTTTTCTTTTTAAGCATTCAAAATAGGAGGTGGCTTTTTATAGATGTTAATCCAAAGAAGTATTTTTTTTTTCTTATATTACATGTTAACTTCAAATTATGGGCACGAGAGTAGGAATGTTCATGTGCTTATCTTAGTATGATGATGATGATGATGATGATGCTCCTTCACTGACCTCTCTCTCCCCTTCTCTGGCCTCTCCCCTCCCACATTCTCTCCCTCCTTCCATCAGTGACCTACCCCTCCCATGCTAACGTCTCCCCCACCCCCTTCCCTCCCTCTCTCCTCTGCCCCCTCTTCTTCTTCCCTCAGTGACCTCTTCTTCCTTCACTGACCTCTCCCCCCCTCTGACCTCTCCCCTCTTTCCTTCTCTCCTCCTTCTTCTTTCCCCTTCTCCCCCCTCCACACGCAGTCTAGGGCCTGTTCTTCACTGTTTCCTTCCTCCATAGTTCTCTCTTAACCCCTGCTTCCCTTTCTCCTTCCCTCCATTCTTCCCTCCAGTCCTTTAATCCTCACCTCCTCCCTGTTCTTAATCTCTATTCTTTTCTTTATTCGTACTAGACCCTGAGTTACCCTGCTCTCTCTCTCTCTCTCTCTCTCTCTCTCTCTCTCTCTCTCTCTCACACACACACGCATGATCTTATATTTCTCTCCCTTGACCATTGCTTCTTCCTCCCTTCCTCTCTCCAACATCACCAACTTTACGTCTTGTGACCTGACCTTCCTCCTGCCCTCTGATCCCCCTCCCCTAATCCTCACTCTGTCACACTTCCTCCCTCCACCCACTGCCCGTGTAACCTCTGAACTTCCTCTTTCACCTTGACCATCACCCACTGCTTTTCCCTGCTCTCTCTCCCTGTCTCGTCTTCCCTCCTCTTTCTCCGGGAACTTCAGATTATCTACTTTTTATTTTCAGAGTGTGTTTAAGTGGCGGGTAATTACTACGAAAGTGTTTCATTATCTCGTCCTACTTGCAGTCTCGTCCAACATGGCGTTTTTGTTCACCACAATACGTACTGTCACAGTTCTCGGTACTTATTGATTTTTAGCTTAACCCGTCACCAACGCCAGACCATTGTGCACTGATAAAATATTACCTTGGAGTAGGAAGACTGCCGGTGGTAAGATATTTATCATCTTCATGGGAGTTAGAAATTAAAACTGCATGCGCACACTTCAGCTGGAAATGGATAAAGTGAAGCGTGGTTTGGTGTGGTTAAGGGGATCAAGGAGGCTGGGAATACTTGGTGTGATGTGGGTCCAAGTGTCCCGCATTTACTCTGATCTGACAAATATCCCTATCTCATTTTAGCTTTTTAAATGGCAAAGCGTAGTTAGACTAAAGCACCGATCTGTATAGTAACCAAGGAGATTTACTGCTACCGTTATATCCAAGGCTCCTTGAATTTCATGAAACCGTGACTTATTAAACAAGTTGTGTGAGTGACCAAGTTCCCTGAGATAAAAACAAACTGGCTATAGTAACTGTATGTATCAATAAAGAGGAAAAGATGATGGCTGGTGTAAGGACAGTAAGACCCGGTGTGACGGCAATGAGAAATGATGTTCCTTTAAGGGCGCGTCCACACGTACCCTCGAACATATGTTGACAACAAGGTTGGCAACATGTTTGGGTACATGTATGCAGCAGTATTTGGACAGATGTATGCAAACATGTTTCACTGCAACTTCGAACACTAGCAGCAGAGGCGATGGGATATGAGTGTCCATACCAAGCAGCTGAGACTTCATCATGTTAAATAATCCTGGGGCTACAAAAACAACTACTACTGGATCGGCATCGCGTGGGAAGACTGGGTGGGAGAAATTATGTAGACAACTATAGTCGGATTCCCGCCCGTTTGCGGCAGAGGTGTGGCCAGCACCTGTGGACAATGGTGCCACGTTTCCCCAACTTGCGATGTGAAACGGAAGCTATTTATGTACAAGGCATCACAAATTCGATAAATTCAGATGAATAAAACTTACACTTGTGTATTTTGATGGATGAATCAACAGTAATCTTATTATGCATAAAATATTTATACAGTAACACAGAAACATGGCACACATATTGTACAGTGTTGCTAAAAGATATTGTAGTCACTTTTAATGGTTTTTAGCGTAGTTTTAGGGTGGGTAATAATATCACAGTTATGGATATAAGATAATGAGCCTGAAAAAAGAAGAAATATGCCAATATCCAAAGTAAAAGAAATAATTCATGTAATTCTTGTGAGTGGCAATACTTACACACCCATCTGGCCTAAAATAAATGTCCCAAGAGAGAATGAGGAGATTCAATGTCCCAAGAGAGAGAGAGAGAGAGAGAGAGAGAGAGAGAGAGAGAGAGAGAGAGAGAGAGAGGCATGCATTGAATGCATTGTCGGCATCACTTAATATAACAAAACCAAATTAACAAATGAAAGCACAATTATAAATAACTTATAAAAGAATCAAAAGTACTCAGGGTGGCTCACATTTCCCGCCAGGAGAGAGAGAGAGAGAGAGAGAGAGAGGTCTGTCACTGCCTTCTTTGTATTCATTTGTTCCTTTGTACATACTGCACACACTGATATACATTGTTCCTATTGATGCACATATATCTATACACGTAATTTCTCTCTCTCTCTCTCTCTCTCTCTCTCTCTCTCTCTTCTAATACTGACCACGTGGTAGGTGAATCCAGCCCCTCCTTCCCCTCTCCTCCCTTCTTAATCCCTCCTGGGTGTCTCAGGTCAAATCCCCCTTCACACTTCCCCTCCCCCCAGGACCACCACCCCAACAAACCCACATCCACACTCCCACCCACACCTACACCCACACCCCACTACGTCGGGGTGTATGAATCAGTAACGTAACAAACCTCTCAGCAGACAGTAACTTTGACACTCCATCTACTACTAAATATGACAAAACCAAATTAACAAATGAAAGCACAATTATAAATAACTTATAAAAGAATCAAAAGTACTCAGGGTGGCTCACATTTCCCGCCAGGAGAGAGAGAGAGAGAGAGAGAGAGAGAGAGAGAGAGATAACGGTATAGAAAACGTGGCAACACTGTACACAGGTGCGGGCCACACCACAGCCGCAAACGTGCGCGAGTCCTACTATATATATGACAAAGACTAACACCTGACCGCTATTTTCAAACTTACCCAGTGTGTGTGTGTGGTTAACATGGCGGAGTCAAGTGGTACCTATGTACTGTACATCATCATGGTACCTGGACAGAAAGTAAACTCACGCACAAAAGTAACAGTAATTAGCACGTAAGTTGACCCAGTTTAGCCATTCATACGCATAGGTTAGACAGCCTACCCAAGAGGTGACTGGAAGTCTGCACATTAAAATGCCACCATGATGAGTAGGTTGGTCATCAGACACTGGACCAGGTGTCTTCTACACCTTGAAGGAGGTGATAATTTATAAAAATGTCTGTAACTGTTGTCTGTATCTTCTTGGATTATCCTCAGAGCTGACAGTGATTACTTTGCAACTAATTACACAACACGCTCCAAACTCCCAGTAATCCCTGGATGAGTTTCTGGATTATCAAAACGCTGACTGCAGTTGAAACAGAAGCTGTCTTAGGCGTATGAGTGTGTGCTAATAATGCTGTGGGTCGACAAGGTAAAAACAACGCATATTTATGACGTTAAATAGTGTGATTAATACATACAAGCACCTCTCACAAATTAATATAATCGCTGTTATCTTACTAATAACGTTACCAACAATAATGTGGGCAATGAAAAATTAATAAATTAACTTCAGTGCGTTCCTGCCATCTTGTATGAAAACACACACACACACACACACACACACACACACACACACACACACACACACACACACACATTTTTAACATACCTTCAGTACACTAAGCCTCATTTCACTCTCCCTCATATTGACCCAAAGTGATGATATATTCTGTGTGAAGCAGTGAAGTGATACAGTGTTTGTGTCCAAATACTGTTGGATGATGGACGAGGCAAGGTTAGTACAGATACAGGAATGCCTTCAATAATACTAATCCACCTGCTTGTTAACTAATCCACGTGATGGTGTTAATGCCAGTAACGGGGAGATGAGGGTGAGGTCAGCTTGCATCTTCGGTATTCAGTGGCAGCCAAGGAGTCTTCTTGCTTTGCTATCCTTATCTTCAACTCAATGAATCAAATATCATAGTCATAGTGTTCTCTGTAACAAACTGCCACGAAAGGACTATTGGGTTTGTTGCTGCTTGCTCTTCTTTGTACTCCTTTCTGCAATATACCGTACATGACCATTCCTTTACCGCCATTCCCCCTTCTCTGTCCAGCTCCTCCTCTCTTCCTACTGAACCCAAGATAAAGAATTTAAAGGTAATGGTGGTAGTGTGGGAGTGGTTCGGTGGGGAGGGGAGAGGGTAAGACATACAGGAGGATGAGGTGGGATGAAAGGCAGGTGAACCAGTGTTATATTAGGGTGAAGGTGAAGGAACGGGAGGCAAGATTGAGGAATAAGGTTGGGTAGTGAGAGTGAAGAGGAAGGAAGGAGAGTGAGGGAGTGGGGAAGGAGAGGGAGGTGAGGAAAGACGAAGGGTAGTGGGAATGGAGAGGGTGGCAGGGAAAGTAAGAAGTGGGGGAAGGAGAGGAAGGGTAACAGAGAGGAAGAGTAATGGAAGTGAGGGAGGGGATGGAAAAGAGGAGAGGGATTGTTGGGTGTGAGAGAGATTGAGGGGGAAGGGTGGAAGCATAAGACATACAGCAGGGCGGGGCGGGCTGATTGGACCTAAAGCACTGATATACTGAGGCTGAAAATGGGGAAGGGAGGCTATTGGGAGTGGAGAGGGAGGAGGGAAAGTGGGGAGTGTGAGAGGGAACGTGTGGGAGGGAGGAAGGAAAAGAAGCAGCGCGAGTGAGGAGGAAAAGCAGGAGAGTGTTACTAGGGGCAGCAAGAAAAGGAGGAAGGAAAGTAAAGGAGAGTAGAAGGGGAAGTGAAGGAGAGAAGTAAGAAATAGGGATGGAAGGCTATGTATTGAATGATTTTCGGTGGAAGAAAGTATTGGGAATGAGGAAGGGGAGGACGTGAGGGGAATGAAGGAAGAGAAAGGCAGAGAGGTGGGGAGGCAAGACATATAAGGGGGCGGGGCTGCCTGACAGTGCCTACAGCAGTGATATATGAGGCTGAAGGTGGTCATTGATTGTAATGTCCACCTGCCCTTTTATTACTTACTATTGCCTGACGGACGCGCATGACCACGCGATGTATGTGGTGTTGTTCTGTTCCTATTGTGCTGAGTTGTACTTTCGCTGCCTTGTTGTTGAGATGACTGATTTATTTTAGATGGGTTTAGAGGGTCACTTCTGCTTCGTGACTAGCATGGTTTTGCATAGGCAGTGACATGTTAATATTATATTGTGTGGTGTTTATATACTGTGTTGGTGTTAAAGAGATGGTAATGATATACCAGAAAGTATTTGTTAGGTATAATATGGGAAAAAATAAATAGGTTAGAAGCAGGTGCCACGGTAACCGCTTAACGCAGGAGAAAATTATTACTGACTGAGATACTTTTTTCATTGTTGATATATGGCTTGTGTTACAGTGTCAGACAGGACTATGGCACACACACACACACACACACACACACACACACACACACACACACACACACACACACACACACACATTCTCTTTACGTTTCTGCTACGGTCAGCCTCCATCACCTTATTTGCACTTCGCTAATTTTCCACCCGTCATGTTCAGGATCAATTTTAAAGCATCCTGGATCATCATAAAGGAAACATAAAAAAAAATAAAAATATATATTACCAGCTGTTCATCAAGATGGAAAGCTTGTCGGCAAAAGAATAGCGAAACTAGTGCAGTAAATCTTGTATAGCGGAATTTTGCTTTTATTTTTCAAGCAGTTATTTATAAGAACATAAGAACATAAGAAGAGAGGATAACTGCAGTAGGCCGGTTGGCCCATGCTAGGCAGCTCCTAGAAGAGTAACTGAACTACTAGAATGAGATAAGGACAGCAAAGAAGAAGGCTCTCCCCCGCCCTCCAAACCCTCCAGCCGAAGCCGGCAGGAAAAAGTCAGAAAGAACACCACGCCGTATAGAAAAACTGGCGTGGACATTTTACAGGAAAGTGTGAAAGGAGAATAGAGACTATCATAGTGTAACCTGAAAAGAAAATTTTTTTGAATTAGTATTGGTTATAAGATTTTTTTTATTCTATATCCACCCCTTATTTGTCATATGCTTATCTAGCCTATGCTTGAAACTCTCAATGGAAGAGGCAGCAACTACTTTACTAGGTAGCTTATTCCATTCGTCTACTACTCTATTACCAAACCAATTTCTACCGATTTCCTTACTGAAACGGAATTTTTCTAGTTTGAAACCATTATTTCTAGTTCTATCCTGTATGCTCACTTTAAGTACCTTGCTAATATCTCCCTTATTTATACCATTCATCCACTTAAACACCTCAATTAAGTCTCCCCTTACTCTACGCCTCTCTAGCGAATGCAGACTTAGTCTTTTTCAGTCTGTCTTCATATGACAGGTTCCGGACGTCATGTATCATTTTAGTCATTCTTCTCTGTACATTTTCTAACGAATTAATATCCATTCTATAGTAAGGACACCAGAATTGTACTGCGTAGTCTAAATGTGGCCTTACTAATGCTAGATAAAGTTTTAGTATTACTTTAGATGATCTATTGCTCACGCTTCTCGAAATAAATCCTAGGACCCTATTTGCTTTATTTCTCGCATTAATACACTGTTGCCTAGGTTTAAGGTCGTTACTAATCATAACTCCTAGATCTCTCTCGCATTCCGATTTGCTAATTTCTTTGTTGTCTAAGCTGTATTTAGTATCTCCAATGGTCTTGCCTACGTTAAGTACTTTACATTTTTCAACGTTAAATTCCATTTGCCAAGTTTTAGACCATTTGGACAATGTATCGAGGTTTTTTGTGTAAGTTATGGCAATCGTCAGTCGAGTTAATGATACGCCCTATTTTTGTATCGTCGGCAAATTTGCTGATGCTGCTATTGACTCCTAAGTCTAGATCATTTATATATATGATAAATAATAAGGGACCGAGTACTGAACCCTGTGGTACACCGCTAGTTACTAATCCCCAGTCCGACTTAGTTCCATTTATTAATACTCTCTGCTTTAGTCCTTTCAGCCAGGATTCTATCCATTTTAAGATATCGCCGTCTATACCGTGTGCTCGAACCTTTCTAACTAACCTTTCGTGTGGGACCCTATCAAAAGCTTTACTAAAGTCCAGATAAATAACATCGTAAGCTTTATCGCTATCTACTGCCTCATAGACCTCCGAGTAGAATGACAACAAATTTGTGAGGCAGGATCGTCCTTGCCTGAATCCGTGCTGACTTTCGTTTATAAGATTAAATCTTTCTAAGTGTTCTCTAATCTTATTTGCCAAAATTGACTCTAACATTTTTCCTACTATTGACGTTAGACTTATCGGACGATAATTCGACGCAGCTGATTTATCACCCTTTTTAAAGATGGGCACTACGTTTACGGTTTTCCACGCCTCTGGAACTTCTCCTGAACTTAAAGAGTCATTAAATAACGTTAAAAGTGGCTGACATAATACTTCTTTGGTTTCTTTTATAATTTTTGCATATATATCGTCCGGACCTGGCGATTTTTGAGGTTTTAACTTATTAATTTCTTTCAATACGTCCTCCTTACTAATGGTTATTTTACTAAGAATATTTTCCGTATTCTCATGGTAAATATTTGCTGCTTGAGGGACCAGGCTTAGATTTTCCTTGGTGAATACTGATATGAAATAATTATTTAGGATGGAGCACATTTCTTTATCTTCACTGGTAATGTCACCTGATTCTGTTCTGAGTGGTCCTATCCTGTCTTTATTTTTCGTTCGGTACATTTGATAAAAACCCTTGGGGTTTCCTTTTGATTCACTGGCAACCTTAATTTCATAACTTCTCTTTGCTTTTCTTATCTCCCTCTTTACTTCTCTATTTAAAATTGTGTACCGGTTACGTAAGTGTTCTTCTCCACGTTTTATTTTTCTATATATTCCTTTCCTTTGGCCTATGAGAGATTTTAATCTGTTGTTTAACCATCTAGGTTCCGAATTATTAGTTCTAAACGGCTTTGAAGGAATATATCTATCTTGGCCTCCGTGTATTATATTT
Source organism: Coenobita brevimanus (assembly GCF_032717465.1). NCBI lineage: Eukaryota > Metazoa > Arthropoda > Malacostraca > Decapoda > Coenobitidae > Coenobita > Coenobita brevimanus. The sequence goes on from NC_136995.1 coordinate 19,245,487, forward strand.
ATTAACTCGTTATACTTCTCACTGGTTGAACGTCTGCTTGGTACTGTAGCTGAGTTAATTTCCGTCACCTGGACTACATTCCTATCTACCACCTCCTCCCTCACAGACACATGACGGACATCCCCAGGTGTTTCCTGCGCCTGATCTATGACCTGGGATTCCACACTGACCTGGCATTCCCTCCAATAGCTAATCTCCCTGTGGAATACCGTTCGAAAATAAGCTCTTAAGCCATCGAAATCTCCTAGACGAAAATTAGGAACGGTGGAGGTATTTTCAGTGGAACAGACATCCCAAATAAATTTGAACTTAATTTCTTCATGATCGCTTATTACCAAGTCGTCCACCAACCTATATAACGCTAATGATATTTTCTTTATTAGCTAAAACCAAATCTAGTATATTATTACCTCTGGTGGGCTCCCTTATATACTGATAAAGGAAAATATCCTGTACTACCTCTAGAAATTCCTCTGACTCTGCATCTCCTGTCTGATTTCTCCAATCTATCCTTGGCAGATTAAGGTCCCCTACAATTATTACTAAGCTGGACTGTGATGCTTTCCTCATTTCCTCCCAAAGGTATTTACTATCAGCTCTACTTAATTTAGGAGATCTGTAAATTGCTCCTAAGACTAATTTCTCCCTATTGTTACTAATTTCAACCCAGACACTTTCTGTGTCCCTATTTACTTTAATGTCTGCTTTATTATAACAGATTAATGAATCCTTTACATAAATAGCTACCCCTCCCCCCTTTCTTCCCTGACGGTTTGACACAAAAATATTATAGCCTTTTATCTGATATTCTGCTAAAAATTCTCGAGTGTCTGTATTCATCCAAGTTTCACTAATAACGGCAATGTCTATTTTCTCTGTACAAATTAAAGCCCTCAGTTCATCCATTTTCTTACGTTATTACGTTATTTGCTGTTATTTATTTTATTACTAACTGGGAAACTCTTTACTTTACTAATATAACAATTTTTTGTACTATCGCTTATCGCCCTTCTATCATCGCTTGTTCTATCATCTATCATCGCCTGCTCAATTTGAGGTGCCTGAGTGGATGTATCTACACTATTGGTTGAACTTTTGTTCTTAATTTTGCAAGTATCGATGCATCTATCCAAACATGGTAATAATGATTTCTGACTGTAGTTGCTGCATCTTCCTGTACACCTACTTCTCAATCTCGAAAAAATCCCTCCAACTCCCTATCTATCATTCCAGCTAAAACAGTAACTCCCTGCCTGCTAAGATGAGTCCCATCCCAACTATACAAGGCACTCCGTCCATGATGATCCTTTCCTTCCTCCATCCTACTCATCTCCGGCCCACCCGATCCCACTATGCTCTCAGTTTCTACGCTTATTTCATTCCTGTATTTTGGTGTAATCTGTCTTGCTGTATTGCCGTTTTCTTCATTGGTTGAAGATTGATTTGACAATGGACTAAACACTGGCTGAAGATGGTGAAGATGGATTTTTTCTTTTTTTAACACGTAATGTGTAGTTTATCGTTCCCCCAATGCTTCTTCGGAACCCAGTGTATTTGATTCCATATCCACTCAGTTGAGTAACCTTGACCTTGCCCTTGGCAATGAAATTACCATTTTGGGTGATTTTAACATACACAATGTTGAATGGTTATTGCATTCTGCCCGCACTGACGACGCTGGTCTAGAATGCGAGCTGTTTGCGGAATCGTTTAATCTCACCCAGTTGGTAAAGCAACCAACCAGAATACCTGATAATCCTGACCATAATGCCCATCTCTTGGATTTATTCTTGACAAATAATCCAGATCAATACAGGATAGAGGTACTGTCACCACTTGGATCCTCTGACCACAATCTCATCAAAGCCTCATTAGTTAACCCTCCTACACCTCCCCATGCCGAACCTGTCAGGGTGACCCGATGGCACTTTGACAGGGCAGACTGGGATGGATTTAGAAATTATCTTGCTGATGTTCCATGGCAGTCTTTCTTCTCTAGTGATCCCAATTCTACCCAGTCCCACATTTGTGACTTAATACTATCTGGTATGGATTTATTCATACCAAGTCAACAATTCACTAAAAGATCAAACTCTCCAAAATGGTTTGATGGCAATTGTGCCAGAGCAACAGCCCAAAAGTCATTAGCATATAACTCTTACTTAAAATCAAAAACACCTGAATCACTCTCCCAATTTAAAATTGCTAGAAATCATGCAAAAGCTGTATTAAATCTATCTAAATCAAACTTTCTTCAAAAGCAGGCATCAAAACTACTTAACAACCCTAATGACAATAGAATATTCTGGTCAACTCTTAATTCTTTCAATAATAACTTTAACAAGTCATCTTCCATTCCCCCACTAAAATCTTCAGATGGCAATATTACAAATGACCCACGTGGGAAAGCAGATATCTTTGCTAGTACCTTTGCAAGAAACTCCACCATAGATGATACCAGCCAGAATGTCTCAGTACTGGAACTTGATTCTCCCGAAATTGCCCCACTTAAAATACATACAAGATTTGTAAAATCCATCCTAGACAATTTACCTACCAACAAAGCTCCAGGTCCAGATGGAATTCCGCCAATTGTTTTGAAAAAGTGTTCCCCTGAACTTGCCTCTGTCCTAGCTAAATTATTCAGACTATGCATACGTACTTCTTTATTCCCAAATTCATGGAAAGAAGCCAATATCCACCCAGTTCCGAAGAAAGGAAGTTCGTCTGACCCCTCCAATTACAGACCAATAGCTATCACATCTTCTCTTGGTAAGGTATTTGAAACTTTAATTAATAAGCATATTGTTAAACATCTTGAATCCAACAACTTAATTAATGATAGACAATACGGTTTTCGCCACGAAAGATCCACCATTGACATACTCAATCTCTTAACTCATACTATCCATCAATCAATTGATCTTTTTGGAGAAACTCATGCAGTAGCTCTTGATATCTCTAAAGCTTTCGACAGAGTATGGCACCGTTCCCTGCTGTCCAAACTCCCTTGCTATGGACTAACGTCTTTTGTTCCTTTGATTTCTTCTTATCTTAGTGACAGGAAAATAAGAGTAAAAGTAGATGATGTATATTCGAGTTTCCACTCAATTAACGCCGGCGTGCCGCAGGGATCAGTTCTGGCGCCAACCCTATTTCTGGTTCATATTAATGATCTCTTATCTGTCACTCACAATCCCATTCACTCATATGCAGATGACTCAACACTTCATAGTTCATTCACACTCAGACATCCATTTACAAAGTCTATTATCTCTACCTCTCAACTCAATACAGCCATCTCCATAAATCAAGATCTATCTACAATCAGTGAATGGGGACAAAACAACCTTGTCTCTTTTAATGCTAGTAAAACTAAATATATACAGTTTACTAATAGACAGATATTGCCAGATTCGTACATTACCTTCAGTACTACTAATATTCCCATCTCCAAAAGTATTGAAATTCTTGGTGTCTCACTTAACAGTGCCCTCAGCTGGACCTCTCATATCAGATCACTTGCTAAAACCGCCTCAAAGAAACTTGGATTATTGTACAGAGTCCGTAACTTCTTCGCCGATGAGCAGTTAGCTATAATTTATAAGAGTCATGTGCGCTCTCAGCTTGAATATTGCTCACCCTTGTGGAATGGTTGTGGAGAGGTTGCATTAAGACAACTAGACAAAATTCAGAATAAAGCTGTTAGAATCATTAACAACCCTGCCATTACATATAAACTACCTCCCTGCAAGTAAGAAGGAATGTTGCCTCCCTTGCATTATTTTACAGATATTTTTTGGCAAATGCTCAGACGAAGTTGCGTCCATGGTGCCACCTCTCCATGCCTTCCCTCGTGCTACACGGGCATCTGGTAGCGCTCATGACTGGAATGTCACTCAACCATATTGCAGAACTTCTGCCTATCAGAATTCTTTCATTCCCCGAACTGCATCTCTCTGGAACACGCTTCCCCAGAGTTGTTTTCCTCCAAATTTCAACCTACAACTGTTCAAGTCTAACTGTTACAGATATTTTATGAACGGAGGACGCCAGTAATCTGGTGTATGGATTATTTTTTTTCTCCATTTGTTTTTCCTTCCTCCGTTCTATTAAAAAAAAAAAAAAAAAAAAAAAAAATCTGTCTTCCCTCTTCATCAGACAGTACAATACTCTTTCCCTTCTCTCTTCATCAGACAGTACAATACCCTCTCCCTTCCCTTTTCATCAAATAGAACAATAACGTCTCCATTCCCTCATAGTAGACAGTACAATAACCTCTCCCCTTCCTTATCATCAGACAGTACAATACCCTCTCCCTTCCCTCTTCATCAGACAGTACAATACCCTCTCCCTTCCCTCTTCATCAGACAGTACAATACCCTCTCCCTTCCCTCTTCATCAGACAGTACAATACCCTCTCCCTTCCCTCTTCATCAGACAGTACAATACCCTCTCCCTTCCCTCTTATCACACAGTACAATACCCTCTCCCTCCCCTCTCCATCAGACATTACTATAGCCTCTCCCTTCCCTCTTATCAGACAGTAAAATACCCTCTCCCTTCCCTCTTATCAGATAGTACAATAACCTCTCCCTTCCCCTTCCATCACACAGTACAATACCCTCTCCCTTCCCTCTCCATCAGACAGTACAATACCCTCTCCCTTCCCTCTCCATCAGACATTACTATAACCTCTTCCTTCCCTCTCCATCAGACAGTACAATACCCTCTCCCTTCCCTCTTCATCAGACAGTACAATACCCTCTCCCTTCCCTCTTCATCAGACAGTACAATACCCTCTCCCTTCCCCTTCCATCACACAGTACAATAACCTCTCCCTTCCCTCTTATCAGACAGTACAATAACCTCTCCCTTCCCTCTCCATCAGACGGTACAATAACCTCTCCCCTCCTTCGTGATCGGACAGTACAATACTCTTTCCCTTCCTTCTTCGATCTCTTATCTCTCTCACCATCTTCGTTTGCGTCTTGCCACACCCAGTAAGTCAAACACTATAGCATAAATTACCGCACTGGGCTGGACGGTTTGGTGGGTGGAAGGGAAGGGCTTCTTGCTTTACTAACCTTACTGTATATTCGCCTCGTAAATAAGATACCATACCGTAGTTATTTTCTTTACAACAACTAGCCTCGAAAGAACCATTAAGTCTTTTGCTGCTTGTACTCGTTTGCAGAAGTTCACCGGGTACAGTAATATTTCTCATGAGATTAGAAAGCTCTCTCTCTCTCTCTCTCTCTGCTTATCTATCTATCCATCTTTCTATCTATCTGTCTCATTATTCCATCTATCCATCTACCACTATTCCATCTCTCTCTCTCTCTCTCTCTATTTATCTATCTGTCTGTCTGTGTCTATGATTATCTCTCTCAGTCTCACTCTCATCCTTTACATTGTCCATCCCCTCGACCAAACCACCTCATTCCTTCATTTAATCTTCACTTTCTCCCCTTCCTCCTTGCTTATTCACCTTCTCTTTCTTCCTCCCTTCCTACCTCTCGTTTCTGCCATTCAGGGTTTACATTCCCCTTCGCCCAAAATTTTTTCAGCTCTATCTATATCATCACCATCATCATCATCATCATCATCATCATCTCTTCTCTGTTTCTTTCTCATCTCCCTCCCCCATCTTCACATCCCTTTTCTCCTTACTGTTCCACCTTCTTCCCTTCTCCTTCTCCCCTCTTGCAATTATCAGTTATTCTTTATTCTTTTCCCATTTTCCTCGCCCCTTCAGTTACCCTTTACTCCTTCACAACTCATCTTTTTTCCCCTCCTCCATCTTAACTATTTCATCCTACTATCACTTCTCCAGTCCTTCTCCTGTCATCAGCCATTCTCTTCTCTCTTCTCTTCTCCTTTCTTTTCTTATCTTCTCTTCTTTTCTCACTTCTGTATTCCTCTCCATCTCCTCCTCCCATCCTTCACTGTTTCAACTCTTTTTCCTCTCTCCTTCATCTTCACCCATTCTTCAATCATCACCCTGCCTTTCCCCCGGCCCCCTCCCCTGTCCCAGCTACACGAGGTGAATACAAATGAGTATGGGTGAGGGAGTGATGGGACGAGACAAGGTGAGTGGGACGCGAAGAATTCTGGAAAATGCTAATCAGGTGCAGCATTTCTCGGTGCATTTCGGTCACCATCAAGAAGCAGACAGACTTATAAAAGGGAGACCACGAGAGGGAAGGGGCAGGGAAGAGACAGGAGGAAGAAAGATTAAGAGGGAAATGATAAGAAGGACAGGGAAGTAGGGAGAAAAAAAGACAAGTAAAAGAGGAGATGATAAACAAGGAAAATAAAGAGACGGAAAAGCATAATTAAAAAAAAGATTGAGGGAATATGACTAAATGGAAGAGTTGTGAGCAGGAAGGTGAAACAATGGGAAGGAAAATAAGATACTGAAGGAGAGAATGTGAAGAGATTTGTGACCTCCCTTTATCTGATACCATATAACAACGTATTTAATAAACAGTACTCCTCCCGTGGCAACTTAGCATTCGATATAGATAGCTGGCAATTTTCTGTCAGGAGAGAGTAAACCAGCTAATTCCCTTTTCTTTGAGAGAGAGAGAGAGAGAGAGAGAGAGAGAGAGAGAGAGAGAAAATTTGTGCTATCCAGTTCACTAGGCGTATAACCATAATTTCTCCCCTCGCTGTATCTCTTAGCTGTGAATTCCGGATGCTTTTACGACTGTCAGTAAAGGAAGTGAATATGACAGTCATAAAACGTAACTTCAAGCACGTTAAATGAACGTAAATCTCACTATGATTGCCTCTAAGTATCGCGCTAAAAATAAAAAATAAAGAAAAACGAGAGGGAAAAAAACGAACCTGTATATACCTTCTTGTTGGTGATTGCCAGGAAAGGTAACAGTGTTAAGCAGCGGAGAGGATGTGGTTAATTATAATGGGATGAAGTAAGAATATTAACACATTAATTACGAGGTATCCCCTACAAAGATGAACGAGATGGAGAATCAGTGGGAAGTGTATAATATAAAAATCCGTCACTGTACCGTAATGATGAAGAGAGACTGCTTAGAATTTCTTTACTGCCTGAGATCGTCCCTAAATTAAATACTGGTAATAAATCATCATCATCATTATCATTACTGCTTGAGATCTTAGTTAACTACTGGTAATATCATCATCATCATCGTTATCAGCATTACTGCTTGAGATATCCTTAAAGTTAACTACTGGTAATATCATCACCATCATCATTATCAGCATTACTGCTTGAGATATTCTTAAAGCTAACTACTGGTAATATCATCATCATCATCATCATTACAGCTTGAGATATGCTCTCAATAAAACACTAGTAACATCACCCGCTGGTAAGGCATGCAGGTCTGGTAATATACTGGAGTAAATTATGAAAATATTTCGGTAAGGTAAAGAGTTACAGGCAGCTATACTGGAATGATATTGTAAAGAAAAAAAAGTGATATTATGTAAGGAAAAATTCAACTGAGCATTCTAGAAGATGACTGACGGTGATCAAGCATAACGACGAATGTTCATATAATTATTACCAATGGGCTGAAATATCTGGCATGTAAGGAAAAAATTATTTGACGCACCACCCAAAGGCAAACGGCCATCCCTTACAGGTTCATGGCGTCTGACTATAGATAGATAGATAGTTGAACAGAAATATAAATTCTACGAAGGAAACACAGCCTCGTAAAGGGAGAAGCAGATTATTTTGTTAATTATATTCCCTCACACATAAAGTCTTCCATTCTCCCAGTATATATCTGATGCCTGTGAACTGGGATGCTTCTTATGACTGTCAGGAAAGGCAGTGGCCACAATCAAAGTCGTAAAACCAGTCATGAAAGCAAAGGCAAAGTGAACATAAATTCATCCTAATTGGCTCTCAGTGACACGCCAATTGTGAGGGTGATAAAAAGTCGTTTACGCCTGATAAGTTTTATTGCTGGCGATTGTCAGGAATGGTATTAATGTTGACTCTCTCAATACCTGTCTGTCAGTCTATCGCCAGACGTCTTAATACCGTACGGGGTGGCCACAAATGAACTGCCTCCATGTTACCTGGTGCACCGCCACCTGGGAGCCCTCTCTCCAACTCACACCCCTCTCTTTTGTTTAAGGGAATATATTTCTTTGCTGCTATTGTCAAGTGCAGTCAGTGTATGAACTTGGTAATTACTGCCTTTGTAACAGTTGTTACTGTTGTAGTGATAGGTATTTACACAGGCACTGATGAACGTCTGACTCGCACAAACAACACCTCACACACTAACACAAAGGATTAACATACACAGGTATAATATTCATACTACTCAAACACACACACACACACACACACACACACACACACACACACACACACACACGACTGCACATAAACACACAGACTCCATCACCCCCACGCACGCAGGGTTTGTTGTGGTTGTGGCCAAACTGGTATATGATATGATATTAATAATGAGAGGCGGTGCTTGCAGAAGAGAGAGAGAGAGAGAGAGAGAGAGAGAGAGAGAGAGAGAGAGAGAGAGAGAGAGAGAGAGAGAGAGAGAGTAATGAAGGGGAAGGGAAAGTCACAGGGAAAGAAGGGGGAGAACGAAGGAACAGGAAGAGAGGTAAGAAAAAGAAGGAAAGGGAAAACAAGGAGGAAAAGAGAGAAAAAGGAGGATAATGAGAAACGTCGAGAGAAGGTAATATTGCAGCAAGAAATGGAGGAAAGGACGATGAGGAAGACAGAAAAGGAGCAGGAAAGATGGGGTAAAGAGACAGGGAAAGGACATGAAAAGCAGCAAGAAATATGAGGGAAAGAGACAGAGAAAGGAAATGAAAAGGAGCAAGAAAGATGAGGGAAAGAGACAAGGGAAGGACAGGAAAAGGAACAAGAAGGATGAGGGAAAGAGAATGAGAAAGGACATGAAAAGGAGCAAGAATGATGAGGGAAAGAGACAGGGTGAGAGAAGGCAGGGATGTGGAAGTGATTAGGCCCTCATTATTTCCACATCCTTGCCCCAAAATCATTAGAGAAAAATGAGATCAAAAGATGAGGAAGGAGGAGGGGAGGAAAGAGGGGGCTGGGGGAGGGGTGAGGAGGATGGTGGAGTGGGGGCTGGGTGGATAGGGAAAGAAGAAGAAAATAAATAAAAGTGATTAAAAAAGGGGGAACAGAAGGGTGTGCTTAGTGATGCAACCACTGATGCTGTTTTATTCATTCATTATTATATATAAGAATGAAAATGAAATTACTCATCGACGTAATTTAGGAGGAGGAGGAGGAGGAGGAATAATAATAATAATAATATTATTGATAATAATAATAATAATAATAATAATAATGCATAAACTGCAACGTTAACTTTCCCTTAATTCTCTCAGGAAACGTAACACCAGTACACTTGGTGAGGTTGGTGAGAGCTTATACTTCACAGCACTTCTTCGTGACTAGCATCACATTCTAGTGCTAAGCTGTTTTAAATCAGCAATCAAGATGAAGAGATGGCAATTTTAGGCCAAGTTAGAGTAAAAAGACTATACTGATGTGTGGTTTGCAGCTTTAATGGAGGGTATGGAGGATAGGCTAAAACATTATATGGCAATAGCTTTGATGTAACTTCCCTGTTACTCACTCTTTTCTTTATTCTTACTCCCCCTTTCATCTCTCTCCTCTTTTCCCTTTCTCTTACCTCTTCCTCCCATCTCTCCATATCCCCTCTCCTTTCTCTCTACAAATTTCGTCTTCCTTCCCCCACATAACCTTTACTATAACTTCATTCTCCCTCACTAAATGACCCACCGTTAATTGTGTACATTTCTTTCACCCTTTTAGTTATATTTTCATATTACTTCTTAGCACTGTCTCTATAATAACATACCAGGTAATTTTTTCAGTTCTGCTTATTCTTCTTTTAATTATCACGTTACTCTCCACTCCCCCATTTTGTTTTAGTCAATAACGTACTTTCATTCTTTACCCTTTCTTCTCTCCCTGTTCACTTTTAGTAGTTATGTTTTCATGTTCTTTACTTAGACACTTTTAACTGTATTCCAAAATTATTGTATAGCCACGTAACAGGTGTAATTTTTTTTACAATCTTCCTTCATAAGAACACTGAACATTACTATGAAAAGGGTGTATGGTCGTAGTATCGTTTTTTTCTGCCACTGATCTTCCTGAAACAAGTTGCAAAAGGACGTAAATCTAAGCCAAGTTAGGGTAAAACTAGTACTGATGCCTGGTTATACATACCTCCCTTAATTCCCTCCCTGTCCCCTGAAAGAAGGATGGTGGACCGTAGGACAAGGGTATCTTCAGACTGTTAGCTATCCTCACCCTCCAGTCCTCACTCTGGCTTTCCTTATCCTCACTGACCTCCTATCACCACATCACACACCCCTCCACCACAGTTCTCCCTCCTATCCCTCCCTCATCACTCTTTTCCTCTCCCTTACGTCCTTCGCCTCCCCCCTTCCCTTTCCGTTCCCCCCAAACCGTACCGCCACCACTCTGCTTCTCTCCCCCCTCTACCCCACAAACATTTTTTCTCTTGTACTCATCCGACACTTTCTTCTCTCATCTTTCTCTCCTGCACTTTTTGCCTTCTCTTCCTCACCATTCATTTTCTTTTCTGCCTCCCAAACGCTTTATTTTCTCCTCTCCCCCTCCAACGCTCCCTTCATCTTCTCTTCCCCTCCAAAACTTATCTTCTCCTCTCCCCTCCCAACACCTTTTTTCTTCCCTGCCTCTCCAACACTTTCTTTTCCTCCCCAACACTTTTTCTCGTGTCAGCCCCACCAACAATTTTTCTCCTCCCTCCCTTCACAACTTTTCTCTTCCTTCTCTTCTCCCAAACTCGTGGTATCCCGCTGTTAAGTTTTGATTAACATGAGTGAGGGTACCACCCAGGCAAAACTGTTGAGAGAGAGAGAGAGAGAGAGAGAGAGAGAGAGAGAGAGAGAGAGAGAGAGAGAGAGAGAGAGAGAGAGAGAGAGAGAGAGAAATATGATGTCGGAAACTAAATTCATTAGATATAGAAATAAATAATTGGAGAAAATTAGTCTCTACCTTAACGTTGAACTGCTTATCCCTGTTCAGACACCTGGAATGGAATGAGCGGAAGTAGGGGGGAACTGAACACTGTTGTTGTTATTGTTATATCGGTGCCACTACGTGAAGGCGTCCCTTTCCACCACCGTTGGGAATGAGTGCAGGATAAAAAGGGAATAGGGAAAGATAGAGTGATGAGATAGTATATTTGTGGAAATGGTGTGTGTGTGTGTGTGTGTGTGTGTGTGTGTGTGTGTGTGTGTGTGTGTGTGTGTGTGTGTGTGTGTGTGTGTGTGTGTGTGTGTGTGCGCGCGCTCGCTCGCTCGCACGCGCAAAGGGAGGATCTGTGGTGTGAAGGAAAGGAAAGGAGTATAAGGGAAGGAGATGGAATATTTTAGAAGAAAGCTGGAACCTTGAGGGAAATGTAAAGGACACGACAATGACAAGAGAGAAAAACAGTTAGAAATCTGAGGAAGGGTTGAGAATTTCGGATGATATTTGGTGTTGATTTTTTTTTTTTTCCAGTTCTGTGCTGGCCTTATGGAACTGATGCCTTTTTTGTTTTATGAATGGATGGATGTACTGATAGTGGTATTGGCCTCTGCATTAGTATATATATATATATATATATATATATATATATATATATATATATATATATATGTTTTATATGATTTACTTTCATCACACATTAGTTTCTTCATTATCATCATCATGAACATCACCACCAAAATCACTACCACTACCACCACCCTAATTCTTATATTAGCCTATGATGGGATAAGATTGGACGTAGGAATAAGGAGAAAGTACATATTTTTTTCTGCCAAATATTCTCCAATATGTCTATCCCCCTGACAAGGCCTGGCCACACCCTTAAGCAAAACATTATTCCTGCACTGTTTGCCTTCCCCATCTTCCCTTACAACCTGGACCACCCATGCTGAACTTGGCATGCTGAGAGAGAGAGAGAGAGAGAGAGAGAGAGAGGGGGGGGGGAGAAGGAATTCAGAGAAAAGGCGCAGAAGGACGAAGAAACAGAGAGAGAGAGAGAGAGAGAGAGAGAGAGAGAGAGAGAGAGAGAGAGAGAGAGAGAGAGAGTGTGTGTGTTGAAAGTTTGAATTAATCTCTTTACGGTATTATGATATTCAGCTTGGGGAGAGGGGAACGGGGAGACCAAGGATGAGATAGAGGGATGGGGTGGAGAGGTATATGAGTGAGGGGGATGTGTTGAAGAAAGGGCAGCCTGATAGCGAAGGACAGAATGATATGTAGGCGATTCATCTGTGGCCACCCCTTTCATGATTTAGGCTTCGGGCTACAAATAGGTCAGTTATAAACAGACAGACTGATAGCTTAAGGGAGACTTGAGTATGAGAGATATGTCGTCACTTAAATTTGCAGAAATACACAAAATCGAACGTCAAGGCAATTCAGGGCTTAACAAACGACTAAGAACCAGAATGTAAGAAGAAAAAGATACTTGAATCAGAGGAACAAGCGTGTGAGGATAAAGCGAATGAACTGCAAGAGGACAGAAGGATGAAGGAAAGCAGACGATATAGTGAAAAGGTAGAGGAAAGAGAAAGATCAGTTGGAGGAGATAACTGTGAAAGGACGATAAGGTATGATGGTCAGGAGGAAGAAAGGCAAGGGAGAGAAGGAAAAAAAAAATAGATTCAGCTGAGAAAATTTGGTGGCACAGGAGATAAAAAACAAAAAACAATATGAAAAAGGAAGAATGATGATGAATGTTAGAACCCATCAAAAGAAAGGCAATGGAAAAAAAAAAATGAATTAAGTTGAGGGAAGTTGATGGAATAAAAAAAAATGAAAATAAAAGATATATAGAAAAGTAAAACTGAAAAAGAAAGAAAGAAGGAACTAGCAGTATATGGGCCCCTCTGGCCAGGGAAGGTTGTTTAAGATTTGATGGCTCTTTGCTGGCACCAAGCGGAAGAAGGGAAGGAGAGAGAGAGAGAGAGAGAGAGAGAGAGAGAGAGAGAGAGAGAGAGAGAGAGAGAGAGAGAAAGAGAGAGAGAGAGAGGATTTATACCAGAATGGACGGAAAGGAGAAGGAAATGGATGAGGGAGAAGGAAATACGAGAGGACTTGAGAGAGAGAGAGAGAGAGAGAGAGAGAGAGAGAGAGAGAGAGAGAGAGAGAGGAGAGAAGGGGGAGGGGGAGAATTATACCAGAATGGACGGAAAGGAGAAGGAAATGAAAGAGGGAGAAGGAAATACGAGATGACTTAGAGAGAGAGAGAGAGAGAGAGAGAGAGAGAGAGTTAAACTAGAATGGACGGAAAGAAAATGAAAGAAGGAGAGCGAAATACGAGAGGACCTGGAGAGAGAGAGAGAGAGAGAGAAGGGGGAGGGGGGAATTATACCAGAATGGACGGAAAGGAGAAGGAAATTAAAGAGGGAGAAGGAAATACGAAAGGACTTAGAGAGAGAGAGAGAGAGAGAGAGAGAGAGAGAGAGAGAATCAGCCAGCGGTGGACAATTACCCGACCAAATCTATTGGCATTAATACCTTTTGGGGAACAGGTGAGGCATAGAATTAATTACACACACACTCTCTCTCTCTCTCTCTCTCTCTCTCTCACACACACACACACAAATAAACATTTATGGTTCACATCTGGCTGAAGCGCCTTAGCCCACTGGACCACCAGGCGACTAGTTTGTATGTGATTACCACCCGGCGTATTAAATGGTTCCCTGGGATATAAGAAACGATTTGGTTAGTCGCTAAATGTAGAGTCTCCGCAAGGTAGCGATGCTTCATGTGGCTGGATGATGCGTTCCCCCACTACCACCCTTGTGTGTGTGTGTGTGTGTGTGTGTGTGTGTGTGTGTGTGTGTGTGTGTGTGTGTGTGTGTGTGTGTGTGTGTGTGTGTGTGTGTGTGTGTGTGTGTGTGTGTGTGTGTGTGTGTGTGTGTGTGTGTTCAATATCGTTGTTGTTCCTTAACCCAGGACCGTCTGGCCAAGCACACCGTCTATTACAGGGCCGTTCAACAGCTATATACAATACAATATTTACACCGCGTAGGGATCCGGCGCCCCTTTGTGGTAGGCAACTCCTAACCAGGGATGGAGTAGGGGCCCCCTCCCACGACTTGGTGCACGGAAAATATAAGGAAGTTTGACTCTTGGGTGGACGTCGCAGCTGTTTCATTCAGGGTGAAGAGCAGCACAACGTGCTGGTTCTACGTCAGTACCTTTCACATGTGTAAATTGCCGTACCGGTGGCATATCTGTTTTGTACTCTACTTTCTAACTCTGCCTACGCCATACTATCTTCACCTTGTCCTTGTTCCGTATTATTTCTCCATGTCATAACATAACTATCTTCTACTCCATCTTCACTTAAAATACTGCTTTTTGCCTTACCTCTTCCCCTCATTTTTTTTTTCCATACATCCGGTTTTTCCCCTTCTCGGTCTCGTGCTTTTGCTCCTGCTTTCTGTTACGTCACAAATGTTCTTGATATTCTTCCCTGGAGATTATTACTATTACTATTACTATTATTATCACTATTTAGTAGTAGTACTTGTAGTAGTAGTAGTAACTGTTGTTGTTGTTTTGTTGTTTTTGTAGCCCCAGGTTCATCTGAAATGTGAACCCTTTGGACTGACAGCAGAAGTAGCCCCTATCCTGCAATTTCACATCCTCCTTTAGGGGAACAGAAAGGGAGTTTACGGAAGTTTGTATAACCAGGCAGAAGGCTCGCTCAATTCTATCAGTGCTACCACTTGAAGGCGCCCCTCCCCCTACAGGCTAAAAGTAATATACAGAAAGGTTGGCAGGACGTCTGGAGTTTCCTTAAGGGATTTTATAAGGAGCTTTAGTGTGTCTAGGAAGGGTGGGAGTATGGAGAAGGATGGGGACATAAAAAGTTTATGGAGGGAAAAAGGGGATATCCAGCGGCTTTTTGGAGAGGAAGAGGGGGGAGAGGGAAAGGGAGAGAGGGGATGAGAGAGAGCGAAAGGGAGGGAGGGGATGAGAGAGATGGTGTGGAAGGGAGGGGGTGAAGAAGGAGGGGGTTGAGGAGGGGATAAAGGAGAGAGGGGATGAGGAAAGAGGGGTTGGGGGAGGAGATGAGGGAGAGGGATGAGGATGGGTGTTGGAGGAAGAAGGGGGAGAGGGTGGGAGAGGATGAGGAAGAGAGACGGTGAGGGAGGGAGGGGGGTGAGGAAGGAGGGAGTTGGGGGTGGGGTAGAGGGAGAGAGAGGATGAGGAAGGGTGTTGGAAGAAGGGGGTAAGGAAGATAGGTGGTGGAGGGGGGGGGAGTGAACTGGGATGGTAGCCAAGATAGAAAGGCGGCTTCTGATCAGATCGTGAAATAAATAAAATGAATAATAACAGGATGGAATAGGGAGAGATTTATTATTAGGTTTGGGCGTTGAAGGAAGGAAATATTTGTGGGAAGGAATGATAAGATGGAATTAACGAAAGGAAAAGAAAGAGGCCAGGAGACGAATTGAAAAAGGTATGTGCCAGAAAAATTATGTCCATTGGAGGCAATTACACATACGGTATACAAATAAATAACAGGAAGCAAAAACCGTGAACATTAACAGTTAAAAATACAAAAAAAGAATAGATTAAGTTTATGAACTGAGCGCGCGAAGAAAATACTCAAAGTTTTTATCCGATTTTAACCAAACTTGGTGGAAGAGTTGAGACGGCCAAGGAGTAAGCCTTTAGTATTTGAGAACAATAGGTCAAAAGCCAAGGTCAAATGGATAAGTCAAAAACCTAGCAAGGTCAACTTGAAGTTTTATCCAATTTGCACAAAACTTCGCGGAGGAGTTGAGGATGAGGCAAAAACGAAGGATTCGATTTTGAAAATAGTCTGTGAAAGATGGAAGTCACGAGGCAGGGTCAGTGAGCTGTATCTACACTGTGGTGGGAAAAGCACACAGCTCTACCAATGTTCAGTATTTTATTCTAAAGCTAAAGTTATTCTTGAAATCATATTAATACAACAGCTTGCACGTGGTAATCCCTGATTCTTTTTCATCCAGCCACCTGGGAAATTACCCAAGCGAATGATTCAAACGGAATAATAAAACAGGCCAGATTAACTCGTCAGACAGGAACCACCATTGGTAAAAAAAAAAGAAAAAAAAAATCCAAGCAGGTATCCACGTGAATTACAATACACGTATATGAGAGGGGGGCGCTATGTATAATATTTTACGTTTGCATTATATCCTAACACTTGGATGACATGAAACCATACTGTACAGGACTTAATGAAGAATGCGTAATACATTTTATATTCCAGTCGGAGAGTAGATAAATACTGCAGACAGACAGATGGGGAGACTGAATAAAGACGCAGAAAGGTAAATGAAACAGGTAGGTAGACAGGTAGATTGAAACGTGAGAAGGAGAGAAACTGAAACGGAGAGGACGGAAGAGAGAGGGACATGAAATGGGAAAGGAAGGTGGAATAGGGTAGGGTCTGGAAGGGAATAATGAGAGAGAGAGAGAGAGAGAGAGAGAGAATGGGGAAATAAGGGAAGAGAGTGAGGAGGAAAACTTGGAGAGAAAAGGCTAGAAAAGTGAGAGAAGAAGGAAGGGGTGGGAGGAATAGTTTTGAAGCAGTCAATGTTTGGAAGGATTAGAGTTAGTGAGAATGAGGGAGGTGGCAGAAGACAGAGGGGAAAATATGAGAGAGGAGGACAGGAAAAAGAGAGCAGAGTTAGGGAGGAGAGAAAACGATATTATATGAAGAAAGAAATAACACCAAGTAAGAGAAAAGTATAGGTTTAGGGAGAACGATATCTGATAGAAACAAAAACGTGTGGAAGAGGAGAAAAGAGAGAGAGAGTAGAGAGAATGAGGTGAAGAGAGATATTACGATTAGAGAAAAAGTAAAGAGAGTGCGTGGGAGAGAAATAAAGACAGGAATGGAAGGGGAGAGGAAAAACAGAATGTAATAGAGCTAAGAAAGGAAATATGAGAGGGAAGCAAGAAAGGAGAGAGAAATAGAAAAGACTGAGAAAAGGGGAGAGAAACAAGTGTAGGAGGTTTGAAAAAAGAGTGAAGGAGGAGAGGGGAATAAGAGAGGAGCATGACGGAGGGAGGGAAAAAAGAAATGCGGAGGAACGGGAGGAGAGAAGAAAAAAGAATGAAGGAAAAATGGAATCATAGTAAAAATAGATAAATCCCCCGGAAGATGATATTCGATAGATGTAAAAAATTGGAAGGGGAGGAGGGGAAAGGCGAATGTAAGACGAAAGAAATAAAAGTTACTAAAGGATAAATGGTACTGCGACGGTGTAAGGGGTGGTGGAAGAGACAAAACTGAGGGAAGGAGGAAAAATAAATAGTAACACAGAAGATATGCTCATATTTCCCGATTATCTTCTTACACTTTTATGCTTTACTTTTTTATCTAATTTCTTTTTTATTTCCTCCACCAAATATCTCTTCTAGCTGTGTATCTATAGCCAGACGCCTTAATCCAGTAAGGGGTAGCCACAAATAAATCAACTCCATGTCACCGAGGTATCTAGTATGGGTTTCTACGCTTCCCAACCAAACAGCTCTTCAAAGAATACTTCGGTTCTCCAGTCACCCTTATCCTTGAATGTTCTTTCTGTTACCTCCCATACACTCATACTTACACATTACACCTCTTAAATATTTATAACTCTTCCCCCATAGGTTAATTCCTCACTGCAATTCACTGAAGCTACTGAATATAATCATTTGACGGTAGGTGGAACAGAATAACAACAAAATCAATACGCAATGCCCTCACAGACTTGGTGCCGTGTAATGCTTGCAGAAAGGAATTTGTTAAAATGAAGGGGATAAAGGATATCTCGAAAGTTACCAGAGAGAGAGAGAGAGAGAGAGAGAGGAGGGGGGGTCTGAGGGAGAGAATGTTAAAGGATTCGTTTGAAGAATGGAAAGAGTTACAGATCAAAGGTATGTGATGGAAAGGAGGGAGATTAAGGCAGAGCTTCGGGAGAGGAAGAAGGTAAGGCGGAGCTGGAGAGGGTGAGGTCATCCGTGGTGGACTTGAAGGGATTAATTTCATCTGTGTATCTCTAACACTTGAGGATTACAAGGATTAATCACCTCACTCACAGTATGAGAGAGGAGATGGAGGGGGGGATGAAAGAAAGATGGGGAAGGTGAAAATAGAGTCGACGTGGGAAAGTTAGAGTAAAATAGGGGTGGGAATGAGAAAGGCAATGAAGATGAATGAGTAACAAGACAGAGTGAAAATGCAAATGATACTAAAGAATGAAGGTTCATTCTGAAAAATATATAAATAACTTAAGAATCACCAATTCAGTGATTTATGTATTCTGTTCTACCTGAGACAAGGAGAGGGGAAAGGTAGATGTGTTGGTGGTGGAGTGGTGTGAGAGGGAAAATGAAATAAAGTAAGAGGGAATTACTGCATGATAAAAACGAAGAGGCAGCACTCGCGAAAACATGTGATGGAGAACAGAAACGAGGGATAATTAATGGGAAGGATACGAGAAGCGTGGTAAACTGATAAAAACTAAACGAGAGAGAGAGAGAGAGAGAGAGAGAGAGAGAGAGAGAGAGAGAGAGAGAGAGAGAGAGAGAGAGAGAGAATTGGGAAATAAGGGCAAAGGGTGAGGAGGAAAACTTGGAGAGAGAAAGCTGGAAAAGTGAAAGAAAGAGGAAGGGATGGGAGGAAAAGTTTTTAAGGCATTCAATGTTTGGAAGGATTAGGGTTAGCGAGAATGAGGGAGGTGGCAGAAGACAGAGGGGAAAATGTGAGAGGAGGACGGGAAAAAGAGAATTAGGGAGGAGAGAAAACGATATTATATGAAGAAAGAAATAACACCAAGTAAAAGTATGGGCTTAAGGAGAACGATATCTGATAAAAACAAAAATGAGTGGAAGAGGAGAAAAGAAGGAGAATAGAGAGAGGGAGGTGAAGAGAGAACTTACGATTAGAGAAAACGTAAAGAGAGTGTGAGGGAGAGAAATAAAGACAGGAATGGAAGGGGAGAGGAAAAACAGAATGTAATAGAGCTAAGAGAGGAAATATAAGAGGGGAGCAAGAAAGGAGAGAGAAATAGAAAAGACTGAGAAAAGGGGAGAGAGAAACAAGTGTAGGAGGTCTGAAAAAATAGTGAAGGAGGAGAGGGGAATAAGAGAGGAGAATGACGGAGGGAGGGAGAAAAGAAATGCGGAGGAACGGGAGGAGAGAAGAAAAGAGAATGAAGGAAAAATGAAATCATAGTAAAAATAGATAAATCCCCCGGAAGATGGTATTCGATAGATGTAAAAAATTGGAAGGGGAGGAGGGGAAAGGAAAATGTAAGATGAAAGAATTAAAAGCTACTAAAGGATAAATGGCACTGCGACGGTGTAAGGGGTGGTGGAGGAGACAACACTGGGGTAAGGAGGAAAAATACATAGTGACACAGAAGATATGCTCACATTTCCCCATTATCTTCTTACACTATTATGCTTTATTTTTTGACAACTTTTTAAAATTTCCTCCACCAAATATCTCTTCTACCTGTGTATCTATAGCAAGACGCCTTAATCCTGTAAGGGGTAGCCACAAAAAAATCGCCTCCATGTCACCCTAGTATCTAGTATGGGTTTGTACGCTTCCCAGCCAAACAGCTCTTCAAAAAATACTTCGGTTCTCCAGTCACCCTTATCCATAAATGTTCTTTCTGTTACCTTCCATACACTCATACTTACACATTACACCTCTTAAATATTTATAACTCTTCCCCCATCAGTTTAATCCCCATTGCAATTCATTTAAGCAACTGAATATAACCGTCTGGCGGAAGGTGGAATAGAATAACAAGAAAATCAACACGCACTACCCTCACAGACTTGGTGCCTTGCAATGCTTGCAGAAAGGAATTTGTTAAAATGAAGGGGATAAAGGCTATCTCGAAAGTTACCAGAGAGAGAGAGAGAGAGGGGGGGGGGGTCTGAGGGAGACAATGTTAAAGGATTCGTTTGAGAATGGAAAGAGTTAAAGATCAAAGGTATGTGATGGAAAGGAGGGAGATTAAGGCAGAGCTTCGGGAGAGGAAGAAGGTAAGGCGGAGCTGGAGAGGGTGAGGTCATCCGTGGTGGACTTGAAGGGATTAATTTCATCTGTGTATCTCTAACACTTGAGGATTACAAGGATTAATCACCTCACTCACAGTATGAGAGAGGAGATGGAGGGGGGGATGAAAGAAAGATGGGGAAGGTGAAAATAGAGTCGACGTGGGAAAGTTAGAGTAAAATAGGGGTGGGAATGAGAAAGGCAATGAAGATGAATGAGTAACAAGACAGAGTGAAAATGCAAATGATACTAAAGAATGAAGGTTCATTCTGAAAAATATATAAATAGCTTAAGAATCACCAATTCAGTTATTTATGTATTCTGTTCTACCTGAGACAAGGAGAGGGGAAAGAAAGATGTGTTGGGGGTGGAGTGGTGTGAGAGGGAAAATGAAATAAAGTAAGAGGGAATTACTGCATGATAAAAACGAAGAGGCAGCACTCGCGAAAATATGTGATGGAGAACAGAAACGAGGGATAATTAATGGGAAGGATACGAGAAGCGTGGTAAACTGATAAAAACTAAACGAGAGAGAGAGAGAGAGAGAGAGAGAGAGAGAGAGAAATATAATATATGGTATAATCCACACTACCCTGATATCTGTCCAGTCATGCAACAGTTTCCTTTGTGTATGAACTAAGAAGCATACGGTATGAACTTCACCTACCCAGCTTACCCACACTTTACATGTGATATCAGCCTGCCAATGTCCTCGCATCTGTTAACTCATAGAAAATGAGAATCTCTTTTACAGTCTCTTCTCATTTATATTCATCTTAGAAAAGACTTGTGGAGCGGGGGAGAGGGGTACGGTTTATTGTCCTGTATACTCACTTTTCTTTAACCTGACCTAAAATTGGCATCTCTCCGTCTTGAATGCTGAGCTGTAACAGTGGATTAACACTAGAATGGGATGCTAGTCACGCCTCACGAGCAAGTCCCATGGAGGGGTTAGACAGCCATAGCATTGACTCTCCCACTGAGCTACGTGAAATAAGATCTTAAAGAACAAAATATTGGCCAGGTTTAGGTAAAATAAGTACAGCAGCAAAAATAACTATGTAAAACGCCATCGTACTCAGGCTTCGCTAACACGTTTGATGTTCGGATTTCTATGAGTTTGACAAAATATTCAGGAGTTAATCTGCATCAAAGACCTGACTGGCACGAATATTAAATTTCATACAACCTCACATCCTCGTTTTATCTCTGTCTGGGATATCTCTCAATAAATTACAACCATGGAGTGTGAATCCGAATGCAGTATTTGATCGACAGGAACACTTTATATTACTGATGTAACGTCATACCCTGTGCACTTCTGACCCTTCGACTCCCACCTAAACAAAATCATCTGGATATCGTCTAAGTCGAGCGATTCCAGCCTCTGTTGATGTGACAGATATATGGAAGGGTTTAGAGGGTCACAGGACGACTGCCATTTTATTACCTTATGAAAAATGCTGGAAACTCGTGGAGGGTGTTGGGTAACAGTAGGTAAATATGACTGCAGTGTTGTGGGTTACTGCACCCTTCGTGGATTCCTGTACGTTGTGTGTGTGTGTGTGTGTGTGTGTGTGTGTGTGTGTGTGTGTGTGTGTGTGTGTGTGTGTGTGTGTGTGTGTGTAGAAACCCTCACACTAACACCACTAACCTCAAGAATGCCTCCCTCTCCCCTCATCCCCCCTTCACTTTCCCCTCACCTCCACACTACCTCCCCCCCTCCATCCCCCTTACGGTATAAACTGGCTGGAATATTTTACCCTCACAATTCCACTCGGCTGTGATTTGTGTATTTGATATACTGCATTCTTATACCAGGAATTTTACACCTCGGGGGAGAGAGAGAGAGGGGGGGGGGAGGAAGATTATAACATTTTTTAAGCGATTCTTTTCCGTTTCACATGCGTGTCAGTTTGTTAGATAGATTTCGTAAAAAATGACAAAAGATAAAGTTGAAAAATTGTTGGCATTTTTGTTCAGTGTGTACCATATGGATTATCGGTATACAGAACTGTGCTGGATGTGAGATGCAGTGATATGGACGTGTGTGTGTGTGTGTGTGTGTGTGTGTGTGTCGGAGTGAACGTAAAGGTTTATCTGGGAAGAAGTAAATAAGTATTTCTATGGCTTACAGAGCCCCAGAGGGTGTTAACATCTATACATCAGGCTGGGTAATTGTCCACCACTGGCTGATGTGTGCGGCTATACAGGCACACACAACTCTTTCACCCTTGATCACGTTATACACAGGGTGGCCCGCATTTTACACATGTCAGTTCTCGTACGTTATGGTGATAGGCTGCTGGTGTGAGCACAGCAGACAGGTTGGGTGCTTTGTGCAATAGTCAACCATGCAACACTGCAAGTAAAAAGGAGACGCTATAAATTATGAAATGGTTACGGGAAATAGAAAATACGTCAGGGTAGACAACAGCCATGCTGATGAGTCGTAGTCCTTGCAACATGCTACAAGTGGAATGCGTAACATATTCTCATCCCTCAATATATATACTGTAGTATGAACTATTATATACAAAGACAGACAGATAGATAGATGGACAGATAGATAGATGGATAGACGGACATATAGATAGACAGGACAGGATAGATACATAACTGGTTCGAACACATGGGTGTGATAGGTTTACTGTATCAGAGTAATATATAAAAAACATGACGAAACACTGTGGGGTATCCTCTTTATTATCACAACCGCAATATGTAAGAATAACTTTCCTCTAATTAGCAATATAATACAAGGGATATGGGACGATATCCCACCACACTCCTACTGTTGTTCTGGACATCTTCAGGTCATACTATTCCTTGCCTGCATATTTCAGTGTTTTGCTGCAGCAGTCACAAGTAAGTGGGTGTGTAGTCTGCAAATAATTGAGTACCTTATAGTGTTTCCTCATTACCAACGTCCACCCAGGGGGCAATGGTGACCCTCTGGCAGCTGTTTCCACACTTAGGATGTTTATTATGGCAACGGCATCTTGTTCTTGTTAAAAAGAGAAAGGCTGTTATTACTCAGAGGGTTCGACATCAAGCTTTTGTTACTTGTTGCAAGGAGTATAACAGCTTATGACATGACAGATACGCTTAACAGAAATCTTGTTTCTTACTTTTTCTTAACGAATATTACTGTAATATAATTAGTAGTGGCATAGTATATACGAATATTCTTTTAGCTAATATACAGAAATGTGACAGCAGAGGAGATGGTTAAAATTCAACTTTTGGAATATCATAGAAGGAAGAAAAATATTCTGATTCAATTTCTCGCTGTGAGGCCTCATTCAGTGAAGCGGGGAAGGGGAATAGAAAAGAAGAAGAGGGAAAAGGTAGGGTGAAAGAATAGGCAAATGGAAGAGACGAGGTAGAGAGTGAAAAGAATAGGTAAATGGAAGGGAAGAGGCAGAGGATGAAAAGAATAGGTAAATGGAAGGGAAGAGGAAGAGGATGAAAAGAATAGGTAAATGGAGGGGAAGAGGCAGAGGTTAAAAGAATAGGTAAATGGAAGGGAAGAGGCAGAGGGTGAAAAGAATAGGCAAATGGAAGGGAAAGAGGCAGATGGTGAAAAGAAGAGGCAAATGGAGGGGAAGAACCAGAGAGTGAAAAGAATAGGTAAATGGAGGGAAAGAGGCAGAGGGTGAAAAGAATAGGTAAATGGAAGGGAAAAGGCAGAGAGTGAAAAGAATAGGTAAATGGAAGAGAAGAGAACGAATACGACAAGAAACACAAACACAGAATCTAATTTCATGGATTCCCAAAACTCAAGTCAGCGTTCCAGTTGTTGGCCACTAAAACTTTGCTGCATTACTATGCATAGTGTGTGTGTGTGTGTGTGTGTGTGTGTGTGTGTGTGTGTACAATGTTGGGTAGAGATGTTCAGGAATCACAAGGGGAAGGAAGAAGTGAGCAGGAAATGACAAGGGACTAAAGACAAAAGACAGGAAGGAGGGAGGAAGTCGGAAGAAGGGGAGGGGAAAGAGAGAGAGAGAGAGAGAGAGAATGTGCCTGCCACCCACTCCAATATTCTGCCACAAATCCACCACTGCTAACAACACAGCTGAATATACCGTGTGTTACACCTGAACACACGTACTGGAGGCATCGGACACCTCTACCAATACCTAACATGTACAGATATTTACGGTATATATTATGTACCACCAGCACAGATCCAAATGCCAGCTGGCGTGTAAGCATTCTGTTGGCTTGTCGTGGGTAGACTACTGGGCCTCGGGAACAGGCTTCCTAGCCAGTGTCCAGGGTTGGATGTATAAAAATACTGACCAACAACATTTTAATCAGCCACTGGCCAACCACCACCACCCTAAGTAGTGCCACTGTAAATCACCTCACCACCCTAAGTAGTGCCACTGTAAATCACCTCACCACCCTAAGTAGTGCCACTGTAAATCACCTCACCACCCTAAGTAGTGCCACTGTAAATCACCTCACCACAACCACAAATTACGTGTATTTTTATCTGCAAGATTTCTTTCCCAAGAGGGACAAAAGTTTTTAATGAGGGAAGTTGGGCCATATAACTACAATATGATCCACTGCCCCTGCCCCCCACTCCCTCCCCCTCCCCCCGGTACATCTGGCACTGCTTGTGTTCTTATGGACTAGGGAGTGCTTTGGTGAGGAGTTTTATATCAGTTCTTAACGCTCATTTGTGCATGCACTTCGTACTTTATCTTTCCCTTTTTTTCATGCACTTTCTTTCCTGTGATCTATCCGTTTTACTCTACATATTTTTTTTTTTTACTGGTTAACTAACCTTTTGCAGCATTGCCCTTGTACATACTTCAGCTTTCTGCCATCTTACTCTCCTCAAATTCTCCCTCTCCCTCTCTCTCTCTCTATCTCTCTCTCTCTCTCTCTTTGATATCTAAGAAGCCCATGTGCTGCGAACCTGCAAAAGATGTTTCATCTAGATTGAGTTATATACTATACGAGTAAATGAGAGACTTCCTTCCATATCCCTCCTCCGCACCACCCATGCCTACTCCTTTACTCTCTCCAGTATTGTTACCCTTTTACTTTTTCAGTTTTCATTCTGAGTTATTTAAGAGGAGCCTGTGGAGTCACATGGAGAGACAGGCTGACGAATGAGGATATAAAGGAGCGTTGTGGTGTTGATGTGGATGTGATAGGAAGCGTTATGAGGAACATACTGAGGTGGTTTGGCCATGTGGAGAGGATGGAGGGTGAAAGACTGACGAAGAGAGTGTATGTGAGTGAGGTGGAGGGGGAAAGAGGGAGGGGGAGGCCGAGGATGAGATGGAGGGATGGGGTGGAGAGGTATATGAGAGAGGGGGGTGTGAGTTGGGAGCAGGGGAGTGAAATGGCGGGGGACAGGGCGACTTGGAGGCGATTTGTTTGTGGCCACCCCAAACGGGACTGAGGCGTCTGGCAATAGATAGATAGATAGATAGTTTTCATTCTGCGCAATCCTTTTTCCTTCGTTTCATATCATACTTCTTTGCACCGCCTCTCCCTCGCTCCTCACTCTCTCCACTGTTTACTCCTATAGTAGGACTCGCGCACGTTTGCGGGTGAGGTGTGGCCCGCACCTGTGTACAGTGTTGCCACGTTTTCTATACCGTTATCTCTCTCTCTCTCTCTCTCTCTCTCTCTCTCTCTCTCTCTCTCTCTCTCTCTCTCTCTCCTGGCGGGAAATGTGAGCCACCCTGAGTACTTTTGATTCTTTTATAAGTTATTTATAATTGTGCTTTCATTTGTTAATTTGGTTTTGTTATATTTAGTAGTAGATGGAGTGTCAAAGTTACTGTCTGCTGAGAGGTTTGTTACGTTACTGATTCATACACCCCGACGTAGTGGGGTGTGGGTGTAGGTGTGGGTGGGAGTGTGGATGTGGGTTTGTTGGGGTGGTGGTCCAGGGGGAGGGGAAGTGTGAAGGGGATTTGACCTGAGACACCCAGGAGGGATTAAGAAGGGAGGAGAGGGGAAGGGGGGGCTGGATTCACCTACCACGTGGTCAGTATTAGAAGAGAGAGAGAGAGAGAGAGAGAGAGAGAGAAATTACGTGTATAGATATATGTGCATCAATAGGAACAATGTATATCAGTGTGTGCAGTATGTACAAAGGAACAAATGAATACAAAGAAGGCAGTGACAGACCTCTCTCTCTCTCTCTCTCTCTCTCTCTCTCTCTCTCTCTCTCTCTCTCTCTCCTGGCGGGAAATGTGAGCCACCCTGAGTACTTTTGATTCTTTTATAAGTTATTTATAATTGTGCTTTCATTTGTTAATTTGGTTTTGTTATATTAAGTGATGCCGACAATGCATTCAATGCATGCCTCCCTCTCTCTCTCTCTCTCTCTCTCTCTTGGGACATTGAATCTCCTCATTCTCTCTTGGGACATTTATTTTAGGCCAGATGGGTGTGTAAGTATTGCCACTCACAAGAATTACATGAATTATTTCTTTTACTTTGGATATTGGCATATTTCTTCTTTTTTCAGGCTCATTATCTTATATCCATAACTGTGATATTATTACCCACCCTAAAACTACGCTAAAAACCAATAAAAGTGACTACAATATCTTTTAGCAACACTGTACAATATGTATGCCATGTTTCTGTGTTACTGTATAAATATTTTATGCATAATAAGATTACTGTTGATTCATCCATCAAAATACACAAGTGTAAGTTTTATTCATCTGAATTTATCGAATTTGTGATGCCTTGTACATAAATAGCTTCCGTTTCACATCGCAAGTTGGGGAAACGTGGCACCATTGTCCACAGGTGTTGGCCACACCTCAGCCGCAAGCGGGCGGGAATCCGACTATACCTCCTTTTCTTTTTTTTAGTCCTCAGTCCATTTGTATTCCTCGACCTTCCTTCCAAATCATTCCTCTTATGCACAGTCCCCCCCCCCTTACTCTTTCCCTATTGTTTTCAGATTTCATACCATTTGTCTCCATTGTCCTTCGTCCCATCTCCATCCTCTTTCACACACCCCGACCACCCACCCACCCACTCCTCTCTCGTCCCAAATTTTTGTGCCCACTTACCTCGGCGACACGTGACCCCGCATACCAATGGTCGACAATGAACGCTTGGTGTCCCTCTCTCCTCTTCTGATCTCTCTCCCTTGCCTCCTGGTGTCTCTCCCTCCCCTCCTTGTGTCTCTCCCTCCCCTCCTTGTGTCTCTCCCTTCCATCCTGGTCTCTCTCCCTCCCCTCCTGCTCTATCTTCCTACCATCCTGGTGTCTCTCCATACCATCCTGTTAATTGTCCCTCCCTCCCCTCCTGGTGTCTCTCCCCTCCGTTTAGCCCTAGTCCTCTTTACTGACCTTACACCAGCCTCACTGGTCGAAAGCCAACATTACATCTCATGAGCCAGCCTCTACTTGAACTTAACCAGTGATCATTTCTTCCAAACCAATTCTCTCTCTCTCTCTCTCTCTCTCTCTCTCTCTCTAGTATTTTGACTGAACACATACCAGCCTCTCTCTGCGTCATCTGTCTCTAAACTCTATTTCTGGCCCAGTCCCACTATTTCTCTTCCATCCAGCAGTCTCTCTATAATAAGAACAGTAAGAAGTACACTGACACTGGCAACTAAACTGAGGATGAAAAGTTCACTAAACACCTGGCAGAGAAAAATTCAAAGTTGAGAGTCCACGTATGCAAATGCTTGGCAATTAGACGCAGGAGTCTCGAGTTGGCAACTGACCGAGTGGAAAGTGTAATGAGAGAGAGAGAGAGAGAGAGAGAGAAACACGGCTGTGTAGCGGCTGCTGACACAGACTATGGATATAATAAGGAAAAGGTAAATTTGTTAATGATTCAGTGGATGAGACTCAGGCGAAACCTTATACCAGCTAAATTATCGATAACTGGCAAGTAAAATAACAACTTGGATTAAACTCAATAACAGGCTACAGCAGATTATTCTGATTGGGAACGGCAAAGTAAAATAGAAGGGAGGGGTTGACTGAAAATATTCCTCGCGGTGTAAAGGCAAAGGTCGTTGACGGGAAGAAAATTAAAACGGCATGAAAGATATAAATGTAAAGCAGGTAGGACGAAGCAGTTATATGGGCAGGATTGGTAAGGAGGGGAGGGAGGTAGAGGATGGATGGATGGATGGGGAGAGGCAGAAAGGCTATGATCGGGTTAGCCTGTGTCAATTAAACCTTTGGTAAATAAATGATGAATAAAACTTGATGGAGCTTCGATATAATGAATGAAATTTCCTTCATCTTGTGGAGTGAGAGATGAGGGGGGAGACTGCGTAGTTATAAGATTTAAAGGGTGAGATGTCGTGTTGCCATACTGTCAAATAAATATTGGATCATAGTCTATTCCTTCCTAGTTAGGTATATAAGACATCAGTGGCATTCTACATATTAGTGTTGTGCCTTATTCTGTTTGATTTATGCTGGCGGTATCTATTTTCCTGCACTTCCAGCTTCCCTGCCCATTCGCTTTGCATATCAGCCTCTTTCCCATTCCTGTCCCTTCCCTGTTTACTCTCCGTCTCCCTTCAGCCCTTTCGCAAGCCATATTTTTTCCTTCGTTACCTCCTTCCCTCCCTTTATCTCTTCTTCCAGTCTGAACCTCTAACCCTCTTTCCTCGTGTCCTTTTTATTCCTTTATTTCCTCCTTCTTTTCCTTTACTCCCTCAGTCCCTCTGTTTTTTTACCTTCTTCCTTTACGTTCTCCCAGACTTTTTTCCTATCCCTCCTTCTCTTCCAGACCCCCCTCCCCCCCTCTCTCTCTGCCAATGCAAACAGATAGGAGATGAGCCAACAATGGAGAGGGGATGGGGAGGAGGCTGGGGGTGAAGGGGACGTACTGGGGTGAAGAGGAGGTACACCAGGATATTGAGGAAGAGAGGAAGGGCAGAGGAGGGAAGGGGAGAGGAAGAATGGAGGAAGCAAGGAACAGAACACAGGAAAGGATGGGCTGAAGGATGAGGCGATGGAAGAAGGGAAGAAAAGAGAGAAAAAGAGATCAATCATAATTTTTAATAACTAGAGGGAATAATATAATGATAAGGATAATTCCCAGGTACAGAATAAAATATCGAATTGATGCTAATACAGAAAAGACGCCAAGTCACTGGATGATGACCCAAATTAAGCTAATTGCCCTGGAGATTAGCATTTACCCCCTTAACAGATATGCGCAATATCACTCATACCAGGTTTGTTGTTATTAGTAATGCATATGAAACGCTGTTTGTCATGAAAAACAATTACTGTGGAAAAAAAAAAATGGAAGTTCATTCTTATAAACTACAGTCGATCAAAAT
Organism: Coenobita brevimanus; assembly: GCF_032717465.1. Lineage (NCBI taxonomy): Eukaryota > Metazoa > Arthropoda > Malacostraca > Decapoda > Coenobitidae > Coenobita > Coenobita brevimanus. The sequence continues at coordinate 19,274,947 of NC_136995.1, forward strand.
ATGTGCATATTTCCTTGAAACATTAATGACATCACAGACGATGGCTTTTGCGAAATACCAAATAACTGTACTCCACGATAATATACTTGATCTCTTAAGGATGCCATATATATATCACTTACTTAGCATTTCTCAGTCAGTACTGTTAATATAAGAAAATTCAGATAACAGACTATTCGCCTCAAAACGTCACGAGCAATATTAATCATTTAGGACACCACCGGCCCTCCTGCGCCATAGTTTTTTGATCGACTGCAAATACCCTGACAGAGGAAGACACGTGACAAATAAATAATTCAACAGGAGTGAGGACACAGACACATGGACACACAGCCTGACAGACAGAGACAGACAGCACTGACAGGAGGTGACGGGTGTGAGGAGGGAGGGATGGAGAGGAACACCACCCTCAAGTAGTTTATTAGAGCCAATGGTGCGGGGATAAACAGCAGAATGGAAAATAAATGGAGGAAAGAGCGGAAGATGAAAATGACTTAAAATATCTAAATAAACACAGACAAACATACAGAAACGTTCACTGACACACACACACACACACACACACACACACACACACACACACACACACACACAGATATATATATATATATATATATATATATATATATATATATATATATTGCTCATGTGCAGGTGTGTGCTTCTGCGTGAGAACACAGAATGAACCACCAGGATGTTCAAAATAAATACTATTCACACAACCACAGATACTCTCAGGTAAGGTATGCATAAGTAAACATACACGAAGTATGCAAAAGCACCCACAAAAAATCAGTATGATCGTATAAACATACATACATACAAATTCGTTCATGCATACATACACACAGAGTGGGTTTGTGTGGGCACCTTTGCAATATTAATCTGTGAGGCAGCTTTGATGCAGCTCTGTATGAACACGGAGATAAGGCCATGGCTAAGGGGGAGGGGAAGAAGGGGGAGGAGAAGGAGTGGAGGGGAGGGTGATAGGAGGGGAAGTGAGGAAAGAAAGGAAGGGAGGGGGAGGGGAAGAGGAAGGAGGAAGTTGGAGTAGGAAAGGCGAGAGTAAAGGAAGATCATGAAGAGAGTACAGGGTTGGTGAGGGAAGATGAGGAAAACGAAAGAGGGAGTGAACAGAGAGAGATATAATGAGGAAGGGCACGATAAAGATAGGGAGGAATACAGAAAGAAAGCTATAGGTCCTGACATTCTTCTGTCCCACTTTTCACCACCAACACTGGTGCCATATGCTCTAAATACTGTGAGACAGACAAAGATAAAAGAGTTAGTCAATCAAATGATACTGTGGTGGACAATTATCATGTTATTTCTGCCATCGACGTTCTGTGTGTGTGTGTGTGTGTGTGTGTGTGTGTGTGTGTGTGTGTGTGTGTGTGTGTGTGTGTGTGTGTTATTAGGCCAGAGCTGCTAATCATCAGTGTGCTTAACATGACCACCAGTTCCATCACTATGAGAAAGATTGGGGATTGACTGGATAGAAAAATTAAAAAGTTGAGGATGATTTAGGAATGGAGAACCAGGGGGAAATGTGGAAGTGGAAGTGGAGGAGGAATATATTTTCATGGTTGGGGTGGTTTAGGGGGACTGAGAGACTTGTGGCCAAAACTTTCTAAAATTATTATCTCAAAATCCGCAATATCTGAGAAAAGTGACCAGTGTGGATTTTGTGTGGTGAATTGTTGTGGGAACGAATGACGGTGTGGTGAGGGGAAGGCCAGTGTGGGTGTACGTGGTATATTATTTTTCCTCTGGCCTAAAACTGCCATCTCTCCATCTTGAATGTTGTACTGTAGCAATATATTAACACCAATATATGGTTCTGGTCACGAAAAAGCGCTATGGAAAGGATGTAGGATCACAGCATTATCTTTTTTCTGCCAATGAGCTACATTAAACAAGGTGCTAAAGAACGAAAATCTGGGTCAAGTTAAGGTGAAAAGAATATAGTAATTACAATACACACTGGAGAGCAAAACGAACAACGCAAAATTACCACCAAATTGAAATGATGTCACTGTACAGCTGTATACTGACCTGCAGTGGATAACAAGATGGTAATTTTCAGCATCTTTAACCCTACCGGTATAAACTACAAATTTCAGCAAGAGTATGGGGGCTCTGTTAAGATAAAACTTGAATATTAATCCTCTTTCACATGTGTCACGTGCATTGTACTTGTCCAGTGTATTTTAGAGTACTGGTTATATGAGAAGGGTTGGTGGGTTTATCTGCAGCGTACCCGCCTCGCGATGCGTGTGCTCTAAATTGAACTATGGCGGACATTCAAAGTGGGTGTTGGTGGTATGAACTGTCGTATACCTGCATGTGTCCCCACCCTGTATGTTCCACTGATGGTATGCACAGACTACACAGACAAACAGAGCCATTACAACACTTCGACGTTCACATACATCACTCTTCCTAAAGACAATCCTTTCTCATTCGTACTTTACCATCACCGGGAAGTATTAATTCTGGCTATCACTCTACTTCCAGAAAGGAGGTCCAGTCCTTCAGTGGATCTTATAAGGACTGATATTAATACAAACATATGCAAAGCTAAAATTAAGTTTATCGATGACGACCGTAGTTTGGGTCTCAGGAATCTGGGCTCTGATACTGAAACTTTAAGTCCGTGGGGTATCGGGGGTTCCCTCACCTACGAAAAAATCACCAGGCATTAACCTGACTAAAGTATGTAAGGTGAGAGGCAACGCATGCTGGCAGAGTTAATTAGGGCAGGTTGTGGGTGTTGGCACGAAGAAACACAACTCCACCTTTGAGCTGTCGTTTGCAGCCTGTGTTTTAGACTCTTAGGAGCTCCATGACACACGACGAGAGCAAGTTGGTCGATCAGTCATATCATCTGAACAGAACGACTAGATATATAATCATTTCCGTCTCCAGTTTGTTCGCATGTTCATCACGTGCTTTCTTTCTCTGTTAAGAACACAATGAATCACACTAATTATAAACCATTTGCTTCACAGATAACGTCCACTCATCTCCATATTGATGCTGTTACTCGGTTTATTCATGGCCCATCATATTTTCTTACACACGTTATCTTATTATGGTCAACAGTAATTACCTTAATTACTCACAATACCTGACTCAATGGCTGATAATCCACACAAACACACACACATACACAAACACACACACACACACACACACACACACACACACACACACACACACATCACGACCATCAAGGGATCCTGACCGACCCGGTGAATTAATCACACACACACACACACACACACACACACACACACACACACACACACACACACACACACACACACACACAATTATCTTTGGCTACCCTAACATTGATACCCGGGTATATAAATTTTCTTGTATAAAAAAATATATGTAGCTAGCAACTTCACACTTTCTAATACAATATTTTACTCTTCAAAATATTTCACTTACTCTTAACCTGCAGCGAATATAACAACAGTTGTACACTATCTGTATAAATTTTCAAAAATCATCCGCACTGCCGCGAAAAGCACTAAACCTGTCATTTCTCAGGGCATGTGTTATTCTCAAAAGATTGCTGCCTCCTCTTGATGGTATCTGATATTCTCCCTGTTCCCCCATCCATTCCTCCATGCTCCCTTCCTTCCTTCCCACCTTTATCACTAGCCACTTCGCCCCTTCCCCCCCTCTCTCTCTCTCTCTCTCTCTCATACTTCTGATGGATACTGACCACTATTTAATTCCTTCTACCGGCACAATCCACCACCTTTACCTCACACCGACTGCTTACTCCGAGAACAATTTTAAGTGGTACGTGGAAGAGCCTGACTAGAGCTGATAAGTGGTAAGAAGTGCGTAAGTGTGGATGGGTATGTCTGTGAGGTGGAGTCAGGATTCAGGGGCTCAAAGGGTGTCTGAATGAGAGTGTGGCCCATTCAGCCGGGCAGAATGTGGTTTGTTTATCCAGGTTCATTTCTGGTCTGGCTCTCTGGACTCCACCTCACTCTCTCCTAGGGTGGGAAAAGAGGTATGGATGATGACTGATGTGATGCAGAAGAGTACACAGTTACAATTTCTTACGACGTGAAATACACATGCGCGTGTTGCTGCTGAGGGTATTAAATAAGGTAATCATCAAATAAACTTATTCCACTTACCGGTACTAGTATCAATACAGGTACGGCCTAGTCAACTCGGTTCATCCATCATCACTACTGACCTGCAAAGAAGACCATGTCATATCATACAAAGATAACTGTTCACGATATTATTATAACTTACCCTTCACGTACACATGATAATTAATATATATACAGAACACTTCACTCACACACGATAATTAATATACAACACTAGATATTTCATATATATACATAACGCTACAGACACATGGTTACCATCACTTTGGCTACTTGCATATCCTGTTTACCTTAATTTATTGGCTATTGTTATTATCCGGCACTGGACACCAGGCAGGAATCTTCAATCGTTTCAGTATACACACAATGCTGTTTCTTCACTGTCATACTTCATAAGTTCTCAAACTGGAATCCCAATCATAAGATGACCTCCCTTTTCGCTGACGAAAGCCATGTTATCAAGAGCGTGTGCATTATAGTATTAATTCTTCTACAGTTTATCAGTATAATCTCTTCTATATTCCATAGGCTTTTTAAAGTAAAAGTTACTGTGAATACTTTGATTAAAATATAGTACAGTGTCCCTGCATATGTTTCTCTTGTTTAGCCTAATTACTGCACCGTACACCTTCCGTCATAGCTTATAATACGCCTATACGGTACGGTCTCTGCAGGAAATGTGTTCCTCTAGATTATTTTTCTCTTGTGTACCTACAGTATATGAGACAATCAACATTGCTCCACGTATGGCCACATTATATATATATATATATATATATATATATATATATTGTTACGGAACAGAGAAAGATAATGTACACTTTAAGTGAGAATACTAAAAATCACTACTGTCCCGTAAAGTTCCAGGTTCAAAACAAAAGAGTTAGGTAAAATTACAAGTTAAAGTTTAATGCTCAAACTAACAACAAAACATTCAGGACTCATAAGGATAATGTAATGGCAAAAAACAGGTTAAATATATGGTTAACTGCAATAGCCTCTACAGTATTAACACGAAATTAGCATGAGTAAATTTATCTAAGTCAGCCCCGATAAAATGAAAATACACTGGGTAATGCTCAGTTAATGCAAGATAAATTATTACAGATACAAACTATTATCAAAAATGACTGACAATAAGAACTTCACATGAATTACAAAAAACGTTACTAGGCCTAAGAATCAACACCCTACGCTACACAGTACAAGAAAAAATGCAACAACAGTTATACTCAAATTACACACAGCTGCTAGATGGTTGGAGACTTCCTGAGCACTCAATAATAACTGTACAGGGGAGGACAGAGATGTTAAACAAAAAAAAAATGATGTAGATCTAAGTGGCAATGATGCAGAGACTGAGCTCATTATATAGGGGCCAGCAGAGCTTGATACAACTTGTAAGAAGGACGCGCAAATGAAGCCATGGGGACAAAGAGCTGACAATCCTGCTCTGAACAACAGAAAGGACGACTTACTCTACTATAACGGTAGAAGGGGGGACTGAGGCAGAACACGCTCGTGATCAAACATGCAGCATACTGTGCGTTAAAATTACACAAAGGATGATGAAATCATAGGCTATGTAACAATATATATATATAAACACACACCAGTACATGTACTGTACGCATGTGAATAAAGATCATAAATAATACTGGATATAATGCATGTCAGTTACCAGTAACTGCTTTTGGATAGCAGACTTCCAAATGATAAACTTATAAAAAGGGACAGGAACTGGTTTTTACTATGAAGCTTGAGTCAAAATGAGTATATTCAAATTACAGCAAGAATCACCCTGTATCAAAGAACCAGGGCAGGGGTCAAACACCCGGGGTGGCTCACAGCACCACACTCCAATTATTATAATTTTTTCCAGATAAATACAGGTATGATTTCTGGGGAATATTTATCACCAACTCATCAAATCATTGGAAAATTGTGGCTAAGACTGCGCTGATGATTGCTTTCTGTAATTACTAATAGATTTCGGAATTTGAAATGAAAATGATGACCGAAGGACAATGAAAATATACCGTAAGTTTTAATGCTGCATTTAATGCCAGAGGCCAAACGTACTCCCTGCACTCAGTATTCTAAGCAAAATACAGCACTCTTTTCTTAGTAACACGTCAGCCATCTAAATCCCCATCGCGACGACCGACGTGTCATCCGACGCAAGAGAGAGTTCCCCACAGACCCAGACTTCGCACCCTTCACTTACAATCAGACGAAGCACATCATTAGCAACCTTAAGCACTCATCTGCCTGTGGCCCAGACAGCATAAGCAACATACACCTTAAACACCCTGGACCACAAGGTATACAAGAACTCACCAACATATCAAACTACAGCTACTCACACAACATAATACCCAGCATCTGGAAGCATAGTACTATCATCACTATCCCCAAACCCAACAAAGACCCCAAGTTGCCTTCCTCACACCGCCCCATCACATTGCTCTGCACTCCCTCCAAAGCCACTGAACAACTAGTATTACAATTGGTAACACCTCACATCCCCCTAGCCCTATCACAGCATGGTTTTAGGCCACTACACTCCAAAAACGCTCTTCTTACGGACCTTACACAAAGAGATTTTGATGGCATTAATTCAACTAGGCCGCCACACAGAACACTCCTATAAAAATATAGTCACACGAAACATTAGCAAAGCTTTTGATGCCATCCCCCGCTACAACCTTACAAACAAAATATTCAACACAAAAATGCACAATAACACAAAAAGATGGCTGGCAAACAATTTAGCAGGTAGGTGCACACAAGTAACATTTGCCGGTCAGTCATCGAACATCAGAAACTTCACAAACGGCGTCCCTCAAGGATCTGTTTTGTCCCCTACACTCTAACCTATACATGCACGACATATCCAAACCCCACACACCCCAAATACACATAGCTTCCTATGCAGACGACATAACACTTACATGTACACACCAAAACGCAAACACAGCTGCACACATCCTCCAACCTTACCTCAACACACTACACGAATGGTTCACTACTAACAGACTCACAATTGCCCCAGCCAAATCTACAGTAACCTTTCTCACAAACTGGACAGAAGAACATAGTCACATTGTACACCTCACCATAAACAACACTCCCTTACCACACACACACACACACACACACACACACACACACACACACACACACACACACACACACTCCTTGGTGTAACATACATCAATGTCATTTAAACAACACATCACAAACATTAAAAATAAATTAACACCAAGACTCAACGCCCTAAGGTCACTTGCCCATACAACATTTGGACACAACAAAGAAACCACCACCACAGTATACAAACAACATATACATTCAGAGATGAATTATGCCAGCCCTGCTTAGGCTTTCAAATTCAAGGATCATCTAGACATGAAAGACACACAAATTCTTGCCACGGCCTCCACAAACCCACATCATTCGCTACACTAGATGGCAGCACATCCACACACACCAAGGAACATCCAAACAACACCCAGCACATGATATCATACACAAATACTGTCATCTCTCCACCCTCGCCCTCCTCAAACCAGCTTCCAGAAGCATATCCATGCTCAAATCACTCGCTGCTCCATTTAGTCACTCAAAGACAACACACAACAAGGCCTCCTGATATCCACCATTCTGAATCCTGCCCCCCTCGTGAGGACAGGGTCCACCTGGCCAGGCTGAGATGTGGACATCATCCAGCCCTCTTGAGTTATCAGAAGAGGCTGGATGACTCAGTTGCTGATGCCTGTCCAGGATGCAACACAGCACCCCATACTTTGAAGCACATAATGGAAGACTGCATTGAACACAATCGCCTGCGCCAACAACACAACATACACTCCTTGAGAGCTCTGTGGGAAAGCCCAGTCTCGGCCGTGGCCTTAGGGACTAGGGGCTTGTACTTACTGTGCGTGTGTTCATGTGCGACGGTCCACTCACTGGAACAAAAACATGCATATGCGCACACACAGACACACACGAAAACACACACACACACACACACACACATGCACACGCACGCACGCACACACACACACACACACACACACACACACACACACACACACACACACACACACACGCACGCACGCGCGCGCGCTCTCTCTCTCTCTCTCTCTCTCTCTCTCTCTCTCTCTCTCTCTCTCAGAGAGAGAGAGGTGGAAGACACACAAGGATCATTTAACTTTCATAGACTTCTCACTGTCAGTGTGGGTGATTGAAAAACTGTGTGTGATGCTGAGTGTTGTATAATGGAGAAGGGTAAAGCGGGATAGGGGGGAAGAGGTGTAATGCAGGCAGGGGGACTGTAAATGCTGTACGATACATTAGTCACGTGCTTTGAATCCAAATTGACCTCAAAGAGAACGGGGATAGATCTACTACCAATGCAACACGAGAAAGGCATATCATTGGTATTTTGATGTTGGCTGCAGTGATGCCAGCGCAACCCGCAAGTGATGGGGTTGGGCTGTCACAGGTAAGGGCTAGCCAGAAGTGAGGGAGTTGGGCTATCCACAGGTAAGGGCTACCCACAAGTGAGGGAGTTGGGCTATCCACAGATAAGTGTCAACCACATATAAAGAGGTCATGCCGCGTGCTTTGTTGCAGGTCATGGTGGCCAACTTGTGTTGCTGAGGCTGTTGTCCACACTAGTACAATGGGCAACACACATCAAATTACCGTTGAGCTGCAAGAGAAGGAGGATGGATACCAACATCGTAGCAGTTCAAGAGACTACGATGTGGAACACTGTGGCACTAGGTTGTGCCAAAAGGGAAAACAAATAGGAAAAAGATGTGATACAAGCAGTAACTGCTCTCAACGGAAGCCAGACGGCTACTGAGGGCATCACGGAATGTGCCGTCACAATGTGATGTTCGTCTGCCATATTTGCCAGAAGCATGCAGTACAGACCCTCCGCGGCACAAAAACCAGAGTTGGGCAACATGACGTGCAACACACCGCGCAACATAAGCCGTACAGTGGACTGGGCTTAATTAAGGGAAGTGCACGCAGGCGCCAGCACGCGGGCGAGGTCAGTCAAATATTCAGTGTTTTCAAGCACACATTGTGGTAACACATATAGTTCAGATTCAGTGCAGAATGTGGCCCTGTTATTAATTTGGTATTATCACGGCGCAGAAGGGCTTAATGCAAATCAAAAAATAATGGTGAAAATTAAATGAAATTATCCTATGACTGTTTAGCATTGCCTTACCTTGAAAATTATTTTCTGATGTTGAAAGAAATCTGAAGCACGTTTTGAAAATTTTGGTTTTCCCCATTGGCATCACTGGTTAGCTGTACAGTAAACCACACACACACACACACACACACACACACACACACACACATTCAGGCTGTCTTTCCCTCCGCCCTTGTCCTCCTGCCATCTTGGAAAAGTAATGGTGATTTTTTTTTTAATTCGACTTATTTTTTGCAGGAGCAGTAATTTCATGCTATTCAGCCGGTAGTCTCACCCTTTTGCATAACAGTACAAAAAAACTGAACAGATGCGGCAGCAGAGAACATTTATATGGGTCACTGCTAAAGTCTGCGGTAGATAAGCTCTTTGTTTCCGAAAGTCCTTCGTGATTGAGAGACGGCCAGGCTCGATCCCCAAAAATACCCTCGCATTTAAAAATCATATATTTCACTGGATCCCGAAAGTCCAAATGAAAGACCCGTCGGTGAGCAGAGAAATATTTGGGTTGGCAGGCAGATAAAACCTTCATCTAAAATGCAGGAGGAATATTGAAGTGGAGCGCAACGTTAATCCACCGGGAGACCACGGGGTTGGGGAGGGGTGGGGGATTAATATTTTTTTCACGTTTAGATTATGCTGTGAATTGAAAGTTTGGGTTTAATCTAGGAGAGAAGAGGATCCACTGATTGGCCAGAGCTGAAACACGCGTGACTGTGAGTGAAAATACAGAATCACTACCACCTCCACCACCACCACCATCGTCACTGTCATCATCATCGTCATTATTACAGTCATCATCATTACTTATTCTGACTTAAGCCAGGTAATTACACTATACTCGTATTTAGATATAGAACAAGGACGAGACACACGAAAAGAACTGAGAACTGGGGGAAAAAAGCGAGAGAGAGAGAGAGAGAGAGAGTGTGTGTGTGTGTGTGTGTGTGTGTGTGTGTGTGTGACTCGAAAGCTTATATTTGTATATATTTGTGGCTCTTTTGTGTTTACCATTCATTTACTCCGTTTATTTTACACGACACGTACTGTGCCTGTCCATACTAATACGCGTATGTATAATCCACACACACACACACACACACACACACACACACACACACACACACACACACACACACACACAGCCACGTTATCTTACTTCAGGCTTGGCTAAATAAACTCCCAGACCCATACATGCTGCCTTTATTTTTTTTTTTTAGACATCTTTATTCTTTTTTTCCTCCCCCCCTTTTTTTAGCCTTCTCATTTGCTCTTCTTTCTTTGTCCCCCTGTTTCGTCCCTTTCTTTTTTTCCTTTTTCTACCTATTCATTCTTTTCATGCTTCATCTACTTTTTTTCCCTCCTCCACTCTCTCTCTCTCTCTCTCCTACTAATTTTAAACCCCTTCCACCTACTCCCTGTCTATTTCATTTTTCCTCTCTCTTCTTCACTGGTAACTTCGTCCTCCTATTACTTTGCCTCTCCACACCTCTTCCCTTCCTCCCTCCTGCCTACTTTCTCCTCGCTCTCCTCCCCTCTTTTTTTCTCTGTCTCCCTCCTACCATTCTCTCTTACTCCTCTCCCTTTCCTTCCTCTCGCCTTCTCCCCCCTACCCCTCCTCTCCCCCTTTTTCCCCTCTCTTCATCTCACCCTCCTTCCTACACAAAACCCGCAGGTGGACACAGTTCAATAATACCCCCACACTCCCTCCCTCACCTTCCCCTCTTCTGCCCTCCTCCTGATCCTTCTTCCCTGCTGACTCCCTCCGACTATTATACCTCTCTTGCCTGCTTTCCCTCGCCTCCTCCCCTCCTTCCTTGCCCCCATCTCCCTCAGCTTCCCTTGCCCCCCCCTCTCCCTCAGCTTTCCCTCTCGTCTCCCTCCCCCTCTTCCTCCACTTCCCTCACTACCATGCTTAGGAACTTCCCATCTCATCTATTTTGAGTATCCTCGTTTTGTTCTGATGGTATTTGTCGTATTTCTAACATATACCTTTAAGAGGCGAAGGTATAGCTTTCTCTGTATTACCAGGATTTGGTTGTATGTGATTCCCACCACCTTGTCACCCGCCACATCATATAACACGAGTCTCCTATGTCCTCCTATGTACCCCTCGTAGCTAAGGTATGAAATTGTGACGCAAAAGACGTATTTCCCAGGATGAGGCTCTCTGATATTACCGTTCTAGCAATTCACTAGCAATTCAAGGAAGCAACAACGTTCTAAGTTCCCCATAACCCAAATCCCCAAATTCCCGTCTCATGGAAGTTTCAGGTCATGCTGGAGCCTCGCGTGTCTGCAAGTCGTAAATATGTGTGTCTTTTAACTTGGAACGTTGTCTTCCAGGGTCGCCTATATACTCCCCTCCCGCCCTCTGCTCTTTTACCATTCAGCTCCCTTTCCTGTTCCACTAACTACCTATCGTTATTCTCTCTCTCTCTCTCTCTCTCTCTCTCTCTCTCTTTTACCATTCAGCTCTCTTTCCTGTTCCACTAACTACCTATCGTTATTCTCTCTCTCTCTCTTAAATTATTTCTCTTTGCAATCTCTTTCCATCAACTTGTCGCTTCTGACACCTTCCATACATTAATATCAGTTACCTCTTACCTCCGTTACATTTACCGCCTCTTCTAAATCACCTTTATTTCTTTTCACCTTTACTTCATTTTACTCTCCACCTTTCCGTGTGCATCTCATCTTTTTCCTATCACCTCTCTTAATTCCAATATTTTTCGTTCGCTCTCATCCTGTTATGAACTTTAATTTGACCGGTGCCATCTTTGCTATTTTTCTTCCTGCTTTTTCTTATACTTCACTTTCCCATCACCCCTGTCTGTTACATACCCATTCTTCCTTCACCCCAGATGTCCTTCCTGTGTCTTAGTCGTCCTGCTATCTCCGTCCTCCCTTCTTTCACTCTTTCTCTCTTATCATTTCTTCTCTCCATATATTCCCTCTTCCTGTTTCTCTCCACTGGCTGCTCTCTCTCCTCACATTTTTTATCCTTTCCCCGCTCTTCCTCCTTCTCCCCTCTCCCTTTCGTCTCGCACTTCCTCCCTCCCTCCCTCTCCTTTCTCTTTCTTCACCCCTTCTTTCTTACTCCGTTCTTCCTTTCCATGACCTATCTTTCTCCACCACTTTCTCGATCCTGCCTCCTTGCTTCCTCCATTCCCTCCTATCCCCGTCTTCCTGCCTTATAGCACCATCAATCACATACAGCATCATCAGCACCGCCTCTTGGCTTGTAAGATGGGGGGGAAGGAAGGAAGGAGGGGAATGGGAAATGATGGGATGATGGGAGGGAGGGAGGACGAAGATGACAGGGAGAGAGTGGGACAGGGTAAAATGATGGGAGGGAGGGAGGACGAAGACGACAGGGAGAGAGTGGGACAGGGTAAAATGAAGGGAGGGAAGGAGGGGTGAAAGGAATTAAGCATGAAGGAAGAAAGGAATTGAAATAAAGAAGAAGGGGAGGGGCGATCCAAGGAAGGAAAAACGGGAGAGTGCGAGGTGGAAAGAAAAAAAAAATGATGATGGCGAAAGTAAAGGAGTATGAAATGGTGGTGAGGGTGACATGAAGAGTAAGATACAGTAAGCTCGTGGTCAATTATTCTTTTACATTGTGTCAAAACCATATCAAAACTTAGTAAAAATCAAGCGTGATTAACCAGTGGCATTCAAGAGGGTTGGATTTTACTTTATGCGATTGAAACTCCAAAAGTGTAAAGGGATTATTGATCGTGGCTGCACACTGCTAAGTACTTAAAGGAAGAAAAATATGTCACCTTGGATAAACTAGTAAGTACACACATCGAAGAAAGAGGAGGAGGTGAGGGAAAGAAAATGGAGAGGAATCAAACAGCAATAAATTTCTAAATTCTCTCCCCTCCCTGCCTCTCTTTCGTCCTTTCCATTCTCCCTGCCACCCTTCCCTCCTCTTCCTCCCTCCCTGCTACCCATCACCCCCTGGATCCTCCCTTCGACCCACCAAAGACCCGGTCAACACACTGTAGTCCACATAAGCTTCTCTAACGGGGCTCTCTCTTGTCATTCAACACACTTTTTTTTTTCTATATCTGTGAATGCAAGAGTTTTAGGTGGTCTGAGTCTGGTAAATGTTGATGGAGGAGAGTGGAATCTGAAGTAACTGCTGTTTGCAGATGATACTGCATTGGTGACTGATTCAGAGGAGAAATTGAGACAGTTGGTAGAGGAGTTTGGAAGGGTGTGTGAAAGGAGGAAATTGAAAGTAAATGAGAATAAGAGTAAAGTGATGAAGTGTACGAGGTTGATAGATGGTAGGGGGATGAATATAGTTTTGAATGGTGAGTTGCTTGAGGAGGTAGATTGTTTTAAATATCTAGGGTCACATGTTGCTGTGGATGGAAGAATAGATGCAGAAGTGAAGTTTAGAATTAATGAAGTAGGAAAGGTGCTGGGAGGAATGAAAAAAGTGTTTAAATGTCGTTCGCTTAGAATGGATGTAAAGAGAAGGCTGTATGAGGGTGTTGTGGTACCGACTGCGTTATATGGGGCTGAAACATGGAATATGGGTGTAGCAGAGAGGAAAAGTTTGAATGTAATGGAGATGAGATGTCTGAGGAGTATGTGTGGAGTGACGCGTATGGATCGAGTGCGAAATGATGAAGTGCGAAGGAGAACTGGAGTTGTTCGGGAGATGGCTGGTAGAGTTGAGCAGAGGGTGTTGCAATGGTTTGGGCATATGGAGAGAATGGATAATGAGCGATTGGTGAAAAAGATAACTAGATCTGATGTGAGAGGTGTAAGACTGAGAGGAAGACCACGAATAGGATGGATGGACAGTGTGAAGAGAGCGCTGGATGCGAGAGGGATGTCTGTTGAGCAAGGAAGAGTGGCTGTGCGTGACAGAAATAAATGGAGAGAAATTGTGAATGAATAAGTGATGACGCAGCCCTGAGGGGATATTCTCCCGCATTTGGTCTGATCAGCTAGTCAGGTCAGGTGCGGGTAAGGGGATGGGTCTGTTATGATGTGGCAGGGGTAAACCAGTTCTGCTGTCGGGCCCTGCTGTGGATGTCACTGCTTGCATTGCGCAGTTGACCCTTGTGCGGTGTGATGCGGTGAGGATCTGTCCGTTCTCCCCTTTGGGGCTAAGATGCGAATGAATGTGTTTGAATGGATGAGTAAATGGAGAGTGAGTCGTCCTGTCTCGGCTACCTCCCTTTCCTTGGGGGAAGCAGCCTAGGTATATAGATAGATAGATAGATATCTGTTTTAGTTCTTTTGCAGCCTAAATAGCTCTTTCAAATTCTATAAATTTTCTTTTGTCTTCTTTTTTTCTGTTCCTTCTCAAGCCATCCTTTCTTACTGATTTAAAGTTATATCTCTTGCCTTATACTTTCTTCTTTCTTGTTCTTTTTATCCTGTCCCCATCACTTATAAATGCGGGAAGTAGGCTATACTTAGAGGAGAAAGATGATGGTGATGACGAAGACGATGATGATGATGATGATGATGATGATGATGATGGGAAATAGGGTTAGGGAAGAATATTTTGTTGTTACTGATGATGATGATAGAAAATAGGGTTAGAGAAAAATATTGTTGTTGTTGTTGATGATGATGGGTCATTATCCACCCCATCTGTAATCCTTCTATAACCGCCCCATCCACCCACTTATCAGCACGCCACAGTCTACTTAACAACCACCACCACCACCACCACCACTAACCACCGAATTGCCCCATTTCACATGCTATAGCGGGGCAGTAAAAGACAGGGCTGAGGCATTATGGCGGATCGTTAAGGAGGGATTCCTAATTGAATACTGATGAGTTTGGGCGTTATGGATGGTGGTGATGTGGTGGTGAGTTTGTGTTGGTATCGGGATGGGTTTTATGCCTTGTGGTAGTGGATGGTGATGTGTGATGATATGTGTGGTGGAGTGATTTGTGTGGCGGTGAGTTTTGTGGAAAGAAGAAGGAGGAGAAGAGGAAGAAGAAATAGAGGAAGAAGATGATGAATAAGAAAATGAAGAAGAAAACAAGGGCTAAGAACCTACAGCACTTGCCGTTTCCAAATAAAGTTGAACAAATGGAGGCCACGATCAGGAACCATTTATTTCGAGATGCCTTGGCACATTACACTTGAAAGGCTGGAGATTACAGATGGGGGGGGGGGGAGGCAAATTCGGGAAGATGGCTCCAGAGTTGACAAACTGTGTACAGTTTAGCTAAGAAGTGGACAGGAAAGGTGTGACATGACACTTGTAGCTAGATGGGTGTTGTGTGTCCGCCTTAATGGGAAAAGGATATAAGCAGGCTGTGGTGGTGGTAGTTGTGGTGATACCTGTGGATACGATGGAAACTTGTGGCGGTGGATGACGTGGTAGCTGCGGTAAATATACAGCTTATCACAGTCTGTTGTGTGAGTGAGGGGGACGATGGGACCAGTGAGGGAGTAACTATGGGTGAGGGAATGAGGATATTTTGGGGTTTTTAAGTGTGGGACAGTGAGGGAGGGGACTGGGTGGGGATGAAGGTAAACATAAGAACATAAGAAGAGAGGATAACTGCAGTAGGCCGGTTGGCCCATGCTAGGCAGCTCCTGGAAGAGTAACTGAACTACTAGAATGAGATAAGGATAGCAAAGAAGAAGGCTCTCCCCCGCCCTCCAAACCCTCCAGCCGAAGCCCGCAGGAAAAAGTCAGAAAGAACACCACGCCGTATAGAAAAACTGGCGTGGACATTTTACAGGAAAGTGTGAAAAGAGAATAGAGACTATCATAGTGTAACCTGAAAAGAAAATTTTTTTGAATTAGTATTGGTTATAAGATTTTCTTTATTCTATATCCCCCCCTTATTTGTCATATGCTTATCTAGCCTATGCTTGAAACTCTCAATGGAAGAGGCAGCAACTACTTTACTAGGTAGCTTATTCCATTCGTATACTACTCTATTACCAAACCAATTTCTACCGATTTCCTTTCTGAAACGGAATTTTTCTAGTTTGAAACCATTATTTCTAGTTCTATCCTGTATGCTCACATTAAGCACCTTGCTAATATCTCCCTTATTTATACCATTCATCCACTTAAACACCTCAATTAAGTCTCCCCTTACTCTACGCCTCTCTAGCGAATGCAGACTTAGTCTTTTCAGTCTGTCTTCATATGACAGGTTCCGGACGTCATGTATCATTTTAGTCATTCTTCTCTGTACATTTTCTAATGAATTAATATCCATTCTATAGTAAGGACACCAGAATTGTACTGCGTAGTCTAAATGTGGCCTTACTAATGCTAGATAAAGTTTTAGTATTACTTTAGATGATCTATTGCTCACGCTTCTCGAAATAAATCCTAGGACCCTATTTGCTTTATTTCTCGCATTAATGCACTGTTGCCTTGGTTTAAGGTCGTTACTAATCATAACTCCTAGATCTCTCTCGCATACCGATTTGCTAATTTCTTTGTTATCTAAGCTGTATTTAGTATCTCCAATGATCTTGCCTACGTTAAGTACTTTACATTTTTCAACGTTAAATTCCATTTGTCAAGTTTTAGACCATTTGGACAATGTATCGAGGTCTTTTTGTAAGTTATGGCAATCGTCAGTCGAGTTAATGATACGCCCTATTTTTGTATCGTCGGCAAATCTGCTGATGCTGCTATTGACTCCTAAGTCTAGATCATTTATATATATGATAAATAATAAGGGACCGAGTTCTGAACCCTGTGGTACACCGCTAGTTACTAATCCCCAGTCCGACTTAGTTCCATTTATTAATACTCTCTGCTTTCGTCCTTTCAGCCAGGATTTATCCATTTTAAGATATCGCCGTCTATACCGTGTGCTCGAACCTTTCTAACTAACCTTTCGTGTGGGACCCTATCAAAAGCTTTACTAAAGTCCAGATAAATAACATCGTAAGCTTTATCGCTATCTACTGCCTCATAGACCTCCGAGTAGAATGACAACAAATTTGTGAGGCAGGATCGTCCTTGCCTGAATCCGTGCTGACTTTCGTTTATAAGATTTAATCTTTCTAAGTGTTCTCTAATCTTATTTGCCAAAATTGACTCTAACATTTTTCCTACTATTGACGTTAGACTTATCGGACGATAATTCGACGCAGATGATTTATCACCCTTTTTAAAGATGGGCACTACGTTTGCGGTTTTCCACGCCTCTGGAACTTCTCCTGAACTTAAAGAGTCATTAAATAACGTTAAAAGTGGATGACATTAATCTTCTTTGGTTTCTTTTATAATTTTTGCATATATATCGTCCGGACCTGGCGATTTTTGAGGTTTTAACTTATTAATTTCTTTCAATACGTCCTCCTTACTAATGGTTATTTTACTAAGAATATTTTCCGTATTCTCATGGTAAATATTTGCTGCTTGAGGGACCAGGCTTAGATTTTCCTTGGTGAATACTGATATGAAATAATTATTTAGGATGGAGCACATTTCTTTATCTTCACTGGTAATGTCACCTGATTCTGCTCTGTGTGGTGATGGTGGTGGTTGTGGCCTCTGTGGTTGTGGTAGTAGCTGTGACTGTGGTGGAAACTTGGGGATGTGGATAAAATGGTACCCGAGACAGATATTATGTTTCTGAAACCGGTTGTTGAATATGTGAGGGTGACGATAGCGTGGGTGAGGGAAGGAGAGATTTAGGTGAGGGGAATGAGGATAAGCTGGGGTCAGTAAGTGGAGGTGGGGCGTGTATCAGGTCAGTGATAAAGAGTCGGGTTAGTGAGGGTGGGGATGGGGTTGAGATGATGGTAGGGTGTGATGACAGCCTTATTAATCACGACAACTGAAAGGGGTACCCCTGCACCTAACTCACTGATTCCCCCAGCTGACCCTGGCGGGGTGATGGGAGTAATGGTGGAAGGGGGCGGGGATAAGGAAATGTCTTGTGAACCAACATTTTAACCTTAAGTCTTATAAAATGGGTACCATAGTTATATCCAATTATGTTACAGACAACTTCATAACGATAAATTGGTTTTATGCAGTTTGCTAATATACTGCTATAATCTGTATTCTGTTATTCGCTTTATCCAGCACTTTTAGATGGGAGGGCAGCTCTTGTAGCAATGCTGTCTGTTAGTCACTTTTTTTTTTTTTTTTTTTTGAGGTAAGGTGCCTCACCCTCGCAGACTTTACGCAAAGACCCATACTGTGGTCCTGATGATCCAGCATCTATTAGGTTCTCTTCTACTTTTTTGTACTATCCAGTGTAAGTAAACAGCCTTTCCTTGTTTCCTTTGTTTTGTACGATTTCTTCTCTTTTGTTTGTCTTCCCAGTTTGCCTCTAAACCTATTGCCCGTTTATAGCTGCCTTTACCAGATAGTATCTCCCCCCTGCTCCTTCCTTCCTTCCTTCTATCATCTCTTTCTCCATTACCCTTATACCTTTTTCAGCATCCTCTCCCCACACCGTGACCCCCTTCCCCACTATCAATCACCCCATCCCTCCTTTCATATCCTTCTTCCCTTCATCTTTCCACTCCAGTCTCCCCATCACTCTTCCCTCTCTCCTCCCTCTGGCTCTCCACCCTCTCCCCTTGACAGACGTGTAATTAACCTCTTAAATACGCTGTCTTCTATCCATCCATCCATCCCACACCAATCTTTCATCTCTCTCTCTATCTTTCAACTCCACTTCTTATGCGTCTCCTCTTTCATGTGCTCCTTAATTGTTCTCTACTCCATTCTAATACTGTGCCCCAGTTTCTTTTAATTCATTCTAGTATTTACGTTCTCAGTAACCATTTTCTCCCAGTTCCTCTCTCCTCTCTCTACACCTCTTCTTACTCTTTTATTCTCAACCTCATCTCATCTATGAGTCACCCTGTTCCTCTCTTTTCCGCATTTTACAGTCCAATTCCCCTATTTTCTCAGTCACCTTTTCTCCCGATTTCTCTGTCTCATCTCTAGCTCTCTTGTTCATGGCACCCCCTTCTCTTTTCTATATCCTGTTCCTGCCACCCACCTGCCACTCCCATCCCCTCCCACCCCTTGCTTGCCCCCCCTCTCTCTTTTTCTCTCCCTCCCTGTTTGTTTTTCCTTCACTTCTTGTTCGCTCCTCCCTCTCCTTTCCTCCCTGCTTGTTTTTCCTTCCTTTCTTGCTGGCTCTTCCCTCTCCCTTCCTCCCTGCTTGCCCCAACCTCTTTCTCTCTCTCCCTAGTTGTCCCTCCCTCTGTCTCTCTCCCTCCCCCTTCATCCCTCTCTGCTTGCCCCTCCTTCCCTTCCTCCCCCCATCCCTCCCCCGCCATCCATCTGCTCCATGTAAACATCAACCATCCAGGGCTTGCTCAGATAAAGGCAAGACAAACACGCGTATTCCCTCCCTCCCTCCCTCTCTCTCTCACAAGCACGCACACACACACACACACACACACACACACACACCACACACACACACACACACACCACACACACACACACACACACACACACACACACACACACACACACACACACACACACACACACCTGCGGAAAATAAAATTGTAAAAACCTAAGTATCAGGTTGTAAGATCCCAAGAGAAAATATATCAGGGTCGGGGGACGGTAATGCCCCCGTGTGCGGCTGGTGGGGGAGAAGTGATGAGGGAGAAGAGGAGGAGGAGGAGGAGGAAGATAGGTTAGGGCGAGGAAAGGGAAAAGGAGGAGAGGATTGTGAGGAGAGGGGTAAAAGAGAAAATGGACCGCAGGAGGAAGGGAGAGAATGGGAGGAAGGGAGATGATGAGAGATGACGGAGAGAAGAAAAAAGAGAAGGGAAGTGACACAAACAGCAGGAGAGAAAATGACGACAGGGAGATGAGGATGAAGAAAGGAAAATGAGAGAGAGAGAGAGAGAGAGAGAGAGAGATCGGAAATGAACTGGGGGAGGTGGGTAATACATTCAATTTCTGGCCTGGCAAAGCAACACGAGTGAGTGAACTAACGAAGCCGCGTCAACAGGAGTTTGTTAGATTGAACTGACGATACGGAAACGAAAATGTCTGCGAAAGAGTTGCAGTGAGAGGGCGGGCGAGTGGGTAAGAGGCGGGTGAATGGCTGAGAGAGAGAGAGAGAGAGAGAGAGAGAGAGAGAGAGAGAGAGAGAGAGAGAGAGAGAGAGAGAGAGAGAGAGAAATAATTTATTCATCATCTCTCTCTGTTGTTATTCTCTCTCTGTCCCTTAGTATCCACTCCATCCTGCTTTCTTTTAACAGATCTTCACACCATGATGTAGAAATGTACTGGATTTCCTCAGTGTCTTTCTGCCTCCAAGCGCTTTTTATTTCGTGTAATTTCATAATTTCTTAATCATTTCGCGTCAAATTTCGGTTATTCCTTGGACAAATGCCTTAGACTATTTCTTTTCTATAGTCCTTTTATTAATTTTTTTACGCCTAAGGTCAAACAAAAAAATATAATCTTGGGATGCTATGTTGATGTATGTTTACTGATCATTATAGCAGTTTCAACAGACGTATGCTGATGTGCTGTACCTGTGTGGAGAGCATCGTGCATTCCCCTGCAAATGTTGGCAGTGTTTACCTATCATTATATTACAGGTATGAGTTGTGGTACACTGCTACCAAGTATAGGTTCTTTTGTGACCACAGACTTTCTGCCTAATTTATATAAACTTCTGCACTTCCATCTCATGTAGAGAATACTCACGCTGTACTTCTGTTTTCTCAATAATTCTCTCTCCCTCTCTTCCTTCCTCTTCCCCTGTCCCCCTCCTGTCTCACCAAATTCTTTCTTTCCCTTCAGTTTTCCCGTAATGAAATTTTCTTTTCCCTCTCCTCTTACTTAATTTTATTCCCGCTCCCCCTCCTTTCCTTCTCTCCTTTCTCTCTCTCTCTCTCTCTGCCTCGGTTTCTATGTCACTCTGTATTTGTCTTTTTGCTTCCATTAATCCATTCCTAAACTGTTTCCTTGAGGGTGGGCAATATATATCTTTTTACAATTTTCTGTACTTTTATTTACAGTGCAGTTTCTTCTTAAGTTTGTTATATTATGACGGTATATTTTCACTCCTGAGAATATAATTATATATAATTATATACAGATAGACAGATCGACAGACAGAAAGACAGATACAAAGACAGACAACTAGATAGATATAGGCAGATATATTTATGTACAATCTGTATTTATGTATTTAGTGTGTGTGTGTGTGTGTGTGTGTGTGTGTGTGTGTGTGTGTGTGTGTGTGTGTGTGTGTGTGTGTGTGTGTGTGTGTGTGTGTGTGTGTGAAGGGAAACCGGAATATCCGTCTTGTGTCAACACACATACTTTGCACTGTTTTGTTCTCCACCTTAAAAGGCAGACCGAAATACAACAGTGGTGGGTGAACCAGTTGTGTTAATCTTTGCCCTTAAGTCTAAGCTCAACTCGGGTCGTGTGCGTGTGTCCATTCTCGCCTATAAATTGCCCGTCTAAATGTATTACCTGCACTGCTATCGCCCACCACATTATCATCTCCACTGCAGTGCTGGAAACAGGTATTCACTGCAGTTTATGTGTATGTTTGTCTTCCACCTTTTTCTGGCTGCATACAGATGAGTTTTAGTGATTTTCGGAAACGTCTCTTGTGCTGAAGGGGTTAATGAATTCTGCATCTAAGCCCTCCAATTGCAACAGTCTATCCTAGGGTAAAGAAAATGGTTCGGAGGTAGCGGTAACAAAATACAAAACACGTCATCAGATTGAATGGGCGAAAATACACAAACATTATCGGGCGTGACGAAATTTGATAAGTTCCCTGATTACAGAGAAAATTCCCGTGGTAGGATGCTTTGGTGAAAATTCCTCCTTTGATGTCTAAGGTTTTTCCATATGAAGAACACAAATTTCAAACAGATTTTCTCACCACATGAAATACTTCTTTAAGCTTATTTGCCTTTTAAATGTGTAATGCTCTAATTCCATTAATAGTTATCCGTGTTTTGGCTTTTATCTAGCTGAACTTAAATCTCTCTCTCTCTCTCTCTCTCTCTCTCTCTCTCTCTCTCCTGGAAGGTGAATACTCGAATTAATCCAGTACTGACATTTACAAAAGCTGTCAAGTAAATCCATCATTGCAGTCAGAGTTAATAATGTACTGTCCGCCAAAGAAATAAAATGCTCTGGGCAACGGCGTAAGAAATCTGACAAGAATTAGTTAATTAAGAGAAAGGATTGTTTTATAAGGATTAATTGCAAACGTCCCGCCATTCCATCATAAATAAAAAACTGTTTCCTGCATTTCTCTGACGCACGCCAATGGGAACAACGAAGAGGAGGATGGACTATAATTATATAAAAAGAGAGGACAGCATTTTCTCAACCATTATATAAGCCAAATATTCTCAGATCTTATTCGTTCTGAGAGGAAAAAACACGACTACTAAAATCCTTGTTCTAAGTATACCATTAACCTGAAAAATAAGGCACTTGTACAATGAAATGACATAATAATGAGTCACCTTCTGTTCATAGTGTAAGTCGCCACCTTCTCATTATGGTGTTATCATGTAGGACTGTCAGTAATCTACTCATCACTGTGTAATTACCGAGGCAGCAAAAGTTATGTGGCGCATACGGAAGAAAGGGAGAAAGAAATACGTAAAAGAGATCTGTAAAAAGGATCATATTTAAAGGATGAATGCTGGAAGGAAGGATGGGTGACAAGTGGAAAGATGGGGTGAAGGATGAGAGACGTCTGGATAAACAAAGAGAAGGAAAATTATAGAGCCAGAAGACCATAAACGTATTTCTGGTTGAGGAAGAGGGCTATGAGAGGGAAGGAGAATGAAACGTTGTATGATGAGAGAGGGAGTGGTTAGTGTGCGACAGGGGAAGGTGGAGAGATAAAGGGGAAGAGGAGGATCAGGAAAAATGAGGAAACAGAGGGCAGGGAGAGAGAGAGAGAGAGAGAGAGAGAGAGAGAGAGAGAGAGAGAGAGAGAGAGAGAGAGAGAGAGAGAGAGAGAGAGAGCATCAAAAACAGCAACCAACTTGTCACTCAATCATTCATACCGACCCATTCACATCCCCCATCCGCCCCCCCACCAACCCCCCCCCACACACACACACCAGGCTTGGGTCCGAGTACAGTACATGGACTCGTACTCGTACTTAAGTACACAATATAATGTACTTGTACTTGTACTCGGGTTTAAAATTTCCATAGTACTTGTACTTGTACTCGGACTCAAAGTACTCGACAATTTTACGAGTACTTTCGAGTACAACCATGATATATAAAAGTGGTGAGGGTAACAATGGTGTGTCCTTGGAGAGGCCAGGTGGCCTGGGTTGGTGAGTCACTGAGGTCAAGTGGTGTACAGCCACGCCCACTAACTCCTGATAAACTGCTTTTAATATGTTAGCACCTTGGTACTAACTGCAAGGAGTGAAAAACAGCTGCCTGGACAGCATGCTGTGTCACTGAGAGGCAGAGCGACCCAAGCCTATCAAGGGAGATTCGCCCCAAACTCCTCGCGAATAAAGTCGAACATTCAGTTCAACTCCGGAATCATTTTGACCTTTATGGTCGCTGTTACCCTGATGGAGGGGGAGGGAGGGGAAGGCGTACTTGGATTCGAGTACAGCACAAATGTACTCGTACTTGGACTCGAGTTCAGCTATAAAACGGAGTACTTGTACTTGTACTTGTACTTGGATTCGTGATACCGTAATGTAATAGTACTTGAACTCAAGTACAGAAAAACGTACTCGAACCCAAGCCTGACACACACACACACACACACACACACACACACACACACACAAATGCCTGGGTCAACATTTTATCTTTCACCAATGTTTTCCCGTCCTATAAGGTAAAAACACAGGTCATTTCCTTCACCGCTCACTTCCTAACTCATGTGTTTTCTGGTTCCCTCTTGCCTCTCACAGCAAATATACTTTGTCCTGGAACTCGATTTTCCTTCTGCCCACACAAATATTTTTCTTCTTCCTGGATGAGAGGAAAAAGAAGAGGAAAAGACAGGAGGGAAGTGGGAGACTGACGGTGATGGGGAGGTGCAGAGAAGAGAAAAAAGGGAAAGGTGCGGTGGAGATGAGAGGGGAAAGTTATGTGAGAGAGAGAGAGAGAGAGAGAGAGAGAGAGAGAGAGAGAGAGAGAGAGAGAAGCAGGACTGGTGTGTAGGACTCCTGGGGGATTGTAAGGGATTAATTTCCTCGCTGCAGCTCTAATACCCGGGGATTACAAGTTCTAACTCTAATTCTGAAGGGTTTTCCTCAGCCATATGAAGTCATGTGAAAACAAGAATATAAATGCTAAATGTGTCATAACGATTGGAAATGTTGATGAGAGAGAGAGAGAGAGAGAGAGAGAGAGAGAGAGAGAGAGAGAGAGAGAGAGAGAAAAAAAAAGAGAGAGAGAGAGAGAGAGAGAAGGTAGCGTTCCAAGTGAAATAATACTTCTCTTTCCTCCTCGCCACTCTTCTCCCTCCCTCACCCCTCTCCTCCTCCCCCTTCCTCTTCCTTTCTTTCACCACGCCAGTCTCCACTAACCTCCTTCCCTGCCTCTCTCCACTGCCCACCTGTTCCCCTCATACACAGCCAAGTAACGAGACCTGCACCTGTGTGTGGGAGGGCAGACTGAGATACAACACCTACTATACAGCTTTGCGGTGGAGTACATATAGTGCAAATTGCTTGTAGTGGAAATTATTTATGGGTGAGTGTAACACATACCTGCATACATACATATTTTTACATACATACATACATACATACACAGACAGGCAGACAGACAGACTAAACGTACATACATGCATACATAATTATATACTGTACATTTTGCAAGACAGTGTTCCACATTTCCATACGTCAGTTTTTTTCTTTTTTCACCTGAAGACTTGTGTTCTAACCGTGCGGTCTCCTCTCGCAACCCTTTTGAAGTGCCATATATCTGACGTACAACTACGGTACCCTCTCAAGACCCCATCTCATGTTTTTCCTAGCCTGTCTACATGGGGTATCCCTTACACGTTCATATGGACATCGCTACAACCTGGGTTTACTCTCACACGTTCCCTCACATGTCCAAGCCATCCCAACCCTTCATGCAAATCAAGTAGCTATACATTTTCACTTTTACTTGGTCTAAAATTGTAATCTGTCCATCCTGAATGTTGAATTGTAACAGTAACACTAGAATATTAGGTAGTCATGAGAAAATGCTATGAGAACCATGCAGAGCCATAGCACTGTATTTTTTTGATATCGAGCTAACGTGAAATAAGCTGCAGAAACGACAAATTCTGAGCCAGGTTAATGTGAAAGAACTATAGGATTATCAGTATCTATAATCCTCTCAACTCCACTATCAGGCCGTCTGCTATATCCCTGCTACCTTCAGACGATTTTATTAAGCATGTGGTAGATTTGTTTTACCTGGATGGGTTGGATATGAACTTCATTAACCCTTTCATAACTACATGTCGCCCACAAGTAAATTCGATTAGTAGTATCGTGAATAAATTATAAATCACGTCATCAGTGTACAGGCATTAATTTTGTATGGGTAGTTCTATAGTTCTTTCAAATTATCTTGGCCTACAATTTCCTTTTTCAGTCTTTTTCACGTTGCTCAGTAACAGAGAATGACAGTGGGATGGCTCTACACCCTTTCCATAGCACTTCTTCATGACTAGCATCATATTCTAGTGTTAAGCTGTTGTTACAGTTCAGTATGTCACGGGGTTTTTATAATATCACGGTAATTTTGATATAAATGGTTAAATGTTATTTAATTTGATAATAATATTCAATAATATTGAAGCGCAGAGACAATGATTGTCTTGCTACATCAAGCAACGATTACTTTACGCTGGCTTGTGCACGATTCTCTAAGAACGAGAATTTATAAACTTTCTCAACAGTACACAGCAGAGACTAATTACTCACAATTGCTGAATTACTGTACTGTTAGCCTCTGGAGAAAGTTACATCACCCCTGACAATAAATAACTAATACTAATAATAATAACATCAGGTTCTTGCTGATGCATTAACTCCTGGCACAACGGATTTTAAGTTAATACAACAAGACTGGTCTAAGTACCAGTTATGAAAGCAAACGTTTATGCAAGCTAGGAGCTATATGGAAAATAAGCTTAATTATGGAGAAATGAAACAAGATTTTTACTCTACATTAAGCTCAAGAAATAGAACTGTTAAATTTATTAATTACAAAAACAAATTTAACATTACATTTCAAATCAAATTAAATGAGACGCACTCGCTCACTCACACAGAAGCTAAATACTTACGCCTAGGAAAAACACCTTAACTAAACTCTTAAGACTACAAAATACACAAAGGAAATACTAGTCAATGAATGCGGTGTATCACCCAAAGCTGGAGAACTAAAGGTGGGAGCTTGGAGAAACTGTAAGTGGAGTTTGGGTACTAGCTGACCTCTCGCACTGCTGCACAAGTCCTGTCTCCGTCACAGCAAACACTAAACTGAATTCAAATAATGCATAAGCAGTACGCACAGGCCACCGGAAGAAGGCGTGGCTAACGGTTGAATGAAGCAGAGGCAAACGATAAAGAAATAATTGTATCGCTCAGTAGCGCACTTAGTGACGTGCATTAAATCGGTCACTTTTTGAAAACGGTGACGAATTATTTGAAAAGTATACCCCGAAATGGAGAGAGAAACGGTTAACTGAGCGATACACAGTGAGTTTTCCACTATTAGTTCGTGGCTTCTCACAAAAAGGAAATGTCGCGAATTGATTCGTGACATTACGCCCCATGAAAATTAAATCTTTCTTCCTTCAGAAGAAAGATTTCAATATACATACATATAAATCCTAACTCAGTCACACAAGATTCACACTGTGGTGTGTGTGCTATCCTGCTACAGGAGAAAATCGCAGTCGCCAGTGAGTGAAAAAACCTCGTATTTACGTTAATAGAAGCAAGCTTGAGGGAAAAACTCCGTGACGACGGTGAAAATCCTGTACTCAGGTCAAACTGAGCGAAAATTCGCTACATTTACACTGACAACTAATTGTTGTGTAGCGTGGTGTATGTAATACGCGGTGTAGGTGTGACAGTTGTAGTGTAACTGTACCTACGTGTAAAATGACACAGTAAATAATATGGCGACGACGAAGGCAGAGGAGAAGAGGCGGCAGCGTGCGGCAGACGATCAGCTGGCCCGCACAGCAAAACTGCTACACCCATTGCTGAACCTGCAAAACCAATTAAGGTGGAGCATCAAAAGTGTCAATGAGTAAAAATTCTTATTATGTTACAATTACTCTCTCTGGCTAGCAGTCAGTACATGCTATGAAAAGTACACTCGAGGTCGCCATTAATTATAGCACACGATTATGGTCGGCAAGTTGAGAATCCCTGTGCAAACTCGGGTCTTCCATAGCCTCGAACCGCACACGGGTCCTCAACCTGTGCCTTAACCTACAGTACTTATATTAATATCGGGAAGCTGAGAATCCTTGTGCAAACTTGGGTCTTCCATAGCCTCA
Source organism: Coenobita brevimanus (assembly GCF_032717465.1). Lineage (NCBI taxonomy): Eukaryota > Metazoa > Arthropoda > Malacostraca > Decapoda > Coenobitidae > Coenobita > Coenobita brevimanus. Next base: position 19,302,841 of record NC_136995.1, read on the forward strand.
AGTCGCCTCTGCAGAGTTCTCACTTCCCCCTTAACCTACAATACAATACTTATATTAGTACCGGAAAGCTGAGAATCCTTGTGCAAACTTGGGTCTTCCATAGCCTCAAGTCGCCTCTGCGGAGTTCTCTCTCGAACTTCCCCCTTAACCTACAATACTTATATTAGTATTGGGAAGCTGAGAATCCTTGTGCAAACTTGGGTCTTCCATAGCCTCAAGTCGCCTCTGCGGAGTTCTCTCTCGAACTTCCCCCTTAACTTACGGTACATAATATGTATGTACAGGCCCTGGACATAATGTGTCCTGTGGGGCCAAGGGGCGAGACGTCAGGTCTGCACCCACTTCACCACTACCCTGTCTCTCAATTGACTCAGAGATTACAGGTGTAGTTACAAATGGCACAGGAAGGGCATGTCCCTGATTAGTGGTGATACTTTGGCACACACTGCAAGAACGGACAAAACTATCTATGTCCCGTCCCATCCCTGGCCAGAAAAAGTCAGCTCGGATACGGCCCTGGGTCTTCCTTTTGCCCATGTGACCTCCTGAGGCTGAACAATGACCCCATTGTAACACTGCTGGGCGGTACTTGGCGGGAACGACAAACTGCAGTCGAACCTCGCCCTCGGGTGTTCGTGACTCACGGTAGAGCCGTCCTTGATTGCGAAGGAACTTGGCTCGACCTCCCCGTGAATACTTAATCACTCGACCCTTTTGTTTGTTCCGCACGGTAGCAAATGTCGGGTCAGAATGTTGTTCTTGCACAACAAGTTGACTACACATCAGATCTTGCGGCGATTCAATGATCACTGGGGTGACACAGTCTGGAGCCTCAGTCATGGCTCGTGTTACCGCAGCAGCCGAAGTCTGAGTAGCGTCATCATCGGAGCAACTATCCTTGACTCCTTGAATATTGCCTACTATTAAGTCAAATAGAGGCTCTGGCATGACAACTGCAAGTGTCGTACCAGTATAAAATGGAGATGCCACCTGGATACATGCCTCAGGGAACAATCTCACTGATCCATCAATAAGCTTTGCATGGATCTGTCGACCTGTATACTGCTCAGGCCGAACTAAACTCTGCTTAACAGAGCAACCTGAGGAACCATTGTCTCTCAGGACCTTCACAGGAATGTCTCCCACTAACCCTTGCTGAACAAGGAAGGTACTGTCACCTGTGGGAGGGCCTGTGGAGGAAGCAGCTAGCCACTCATGAGGCTGCTGAATTGATGTGGCAAACATTGTGCCTTGAGGGTTATATTGGGGAGATGGAACATTGGCCATTTGTGGAGGGGGGTTCACTGTCACTGTGGGATTAGTGAACTGTGGGGAAGTACCCACACTGGTAGGGACGTGACCACCAGGCTGCTGCTGAGGAATGAAGGCTGCATTTGCCTCCTGCCTCTTTTGAGCTGGTGGTGAAAAAGTTTGTCCCGACGGTCGGTTGCGTGGCTGATACTGCTGCTGGTTAGGGTACTTGTTGTACCTCTTCCACTCAGGTTTCTGAGTGTTTTGCCCCTGGTCCTTCCACTGCGGTTTTGGACCTTGGCCATTATTCTGAGAACGGCCTTGGTGCTGGGATTCAGTCTGAGACGGCTTCCCAGACTTAGCAGTATCTTTTCTGCTCCAGGTGTTTTGCTTACGAGCTTGATACCCGTATGCAGTAAAGAATGCGTCAGCCTTCTCTGCCATTTGGCTGGCATCTTTCACCTGGCAGATCTTAAGCTGTGCTATGAGCTCAGCAGGCCACGACCTCTCTAGCTGTGTACGCAGCATAAGGTCAATTATCCCCTCACGCGTGGAAGGAGTTTCATCTTTCTCCATCCACTCATTTAAGTAAGCTGTGAGACGATCAAGGAACTGAACAGCTGTCTCCTTGTCTTGGAGACGAGCTCGCATGAACTGAACCTTGGCGTCGTCTACTGTGAGACCATACGCCTTAATGAGTGCAGCTTTCATCATCTCATATGTGAGATTGTCTCCACGAATTCTGTGGAGAATATCGAGGGCAGGGCCCTCAAATAGGCTAAGAAACTGAAGCCGCTTAGCTGCCTCATCCAGTTGATATAAGTCTGCCATGTCCTCAAAACGAGCTATGTACGGCTCGATTCGCTCGCTTTCCTTGTATGAAGGAAGCTTGATGCGTGGGGTCGCCAGGACATGTGCAGGGGGAACGCTCGTGGAGCTTGGACCAACTGCACCAGACGTGTCTGAAGCCAAGGAATCTCGCTTGAGCTTCAGCACTTCAAGTTCATGTCTCTCGCGTGCTTCTCGCTCGGCACGTTCGTGTTCTCGTTCTCTGTCTCGTTGTTCACGCTCGTATTCGCGCTGTTCTCGCTCTTTTTCTAACTCGAGCTCGCGTTGTTTCTGCTCGTATTCGCGCTGTTTCTCACGCTGCTCTTGTTCATAAGCACGCTCTCTTTCACGTTCCTCACGCTGTTCTCGCTCGTATTCGCTGAATCCTACGCTCTTCACGAGCATCTTTCTCACGTTCTTGCTCGTAATTGAACCGTGAGAGAACGTAACTCTGTATTTTCTCTGGGTCTGTGAGACCAATATCTTTGGCTTCCTGTACATATACAGCTGTAGCCATGATGCTAGCTCAATTTACTAAGTAACCGAAATTGAGTACTGACTGCTTAGCGACGAATACTAATAAACACAAGTAAAGAGTACAGACACAAGCTAGTGGTGACCAGTCTTATCTAGTTAACTGGCAAAGAATAAATCAAAAATGTAAATGACTGGGAAGACTCAATAATAAACACAATGGGTACGGCGACTTCCCAGGAGCGAATAAAATCGTCTGGCGTTACCAAGAATAAACTAGAGTTAAGTACTCTATTGATTTATAAAGCAAAAACTCACTTGCTAAATTAACGGTAAACACCAGTAAGCTTGTGCCTATAAACTTTAATGATAAATACCTAAATATGAATGAGTGAGCACTATCTCGTGAATAGATTTAGAGCTAGGAGTTAATATCCTGGAATGAGGTCGCCAATTGTCACGGGGTTTTTATAATATCACGGTAATTTTGATATAAATGGTTAAATGTTATTTAATTTGATAATAATATTCAATAATATTGAAGCGCAGAGACAATGATTGTCTTGCTACATCAAGCAACGATTACTTTACGCTGGCTTGTGCACGATTCTCTAAGAACGAGAATTTATAAACTTTCTCAACAGTACACAGCAGAGACTAATTACTCACAATTGCTGAATTACTGTACTGTTAGCCTCTGGAGAAAGTTACATCACCCCTGACAATAAATAACTAATACTAATAATAATAACATCAGGTTCTTGCTGATGCATTAACTCCTGGCACAACGGATTTTAAGTTAATACAACAAGACTGGTCTAAGTACCAGTTATGAAAGCAAACGTTTATGCAAGCTAGGAGCTATATGGAAAATAAGCTTAATTATGGAGAAATGAAACAAGATTTTTACTCTACATTAAGCTCAAGAAATAGAACTGTTAAATTTATTAATTACAAAAACAAATTTAACATTACATTTCAAATCAAATTAAATGAGACGCACTCGCTCACTCACACAGAAGCTAAATACTTACGCCTAGGAAAAACACCTTAACTAAACTCTTAAGACTACAAAATACACAAAGGAAATACTAGTCAATGAATGCGGTGTATCACCCAAAGCTGGAGAACTAAAGGTGGGAGCTTGGAGAAACTGTAAGTGGAGTTTGGGTACTAGCTGACCTCTCGCACTGCTGCACAAGTCCTGTCTCCGTCACAGCAAACACTAAACTGAATTCAAATAATGCATAAGCAGTACGCACAGGCCACCGGAAGAAGGCGTGGCTAACGGTTGAATGAAGCAGAGGCAAACGATAAAGAAATAATTGTATCGCTCAGTAGCGCACTTAGTGACGTGCATTAAATCGGTCACTTTTTGAAAACGGTGACGAATTATTTGAAAAGTATACCCCGAAATGGAGAGAGAAACGGTTAACTGAGCGATACACAGTGAGTTTTCCACTATTAGTTCGTGGCTTCTCACAAAAAGGAAATGTCGCGAATTGATTCGTGACACAGTATTCAAGATGGACAGACGGCATTTTAGATCGTTAAAATAATAATAATAAATTTTAAAAGACCTGCATTTCCATAATATTACCCCACTTCATTCCCCAGCACAGTACACTCTTTTCTCCAATATTTCTTCCCTCCCCTCCCCCAGCAGCCGTCAGCTGTGTGAACACTATATCTGGCTTTACTGGCTCGCCCTTTCTCCTTCACCCTTACCCTTCTTCCTCCTTCCCTCCTCTCCTTCCTCCTTACCTTTCTCCCCTCCCTTTGCCCCACCTTTTTCACTCTGACCCTCATTCCCACTTCCCTCCATTTCTTATCTACCCCAGCCCTTACCCTCCATCCTCCTTAACTAACCTCTTCTTCTGTCTCCTCCCTTACCCCCTCCTTCCCCTCCTCCCTTCCCTCCTTTCATGTCCCATACCTTCCCCCAACTTTTTCTCCCTCCATCTCTCACTCACATCCTTTCACACCACTTTCATCTTTCCTTTTTTTCTTTCTTATTACTCTATTATTTTTTGCCCAAACTATCATTCTTTCGGAATTCTTTCCCTTCATGCAAAATCAATAGTATAAATGCAAATTTTGTACCGTCTTTTCGTCACTCACAGTTAAAATTTATCATGTAGGCGGGTTGTGTTATTATTATTAAGCGATCATAACTCTTCATAAATAAGAACGTGAAGCAACATCATGGTGTACTAGACCACACAGACCTGTAAGTCCATATGCTCTCTTCATCTCGCCTAAAATTACCGTCCATCCATCTTGAACATGGGTTATAGCTAAAGATTAACACTAAATTATGAATTCTAGTCACGAAGACGTGTTACAGCAAGGAGCTAGAGCCATAGTATTGTCTTTTTCTGCCACTGAATTACGTAATATAGGCTGAAAAGGGATGGAAATCTAGGGCAATTAAAGTAACTGACCTACAGAATGCAATAAGAGGACAGGAATAAGGCACATAAATCACTTTCTCCCTCAACCCTCGGCGCTGGAGAGGGACGTCTTCATGTGGTGGCATTGGAATAACCGAGCGGCTCAACTATCTGGTTATAAAAACGTTCCTCAACTACTACTCTATATATTGAAAGGAAGATGGTGGACTGCAGGAGAAGTGCACCTGAAGCCTTGCAGTCCACTGGGTTATGTTGCAGATTAACTCTGAAACTGTCTTCTTCAGTTCGTATTTCCTTTTGCCTATGGCATTCATTCTATATCACAGCATCTCTAAAGGAAGTGATCATGAATTTGCTTTTTTCCTTTTTTCAGGGGAACAGCTTTGCGGGGTTCAAGCCTTTGGTTTCTTCTCTCAATTAAAAGCAAAAATAGTAGCAGCAGTAGCAGACCTACGTTCACCTGGACTAGAGGCTGTAGTTGTCCCGTCTCGCGGTCCACAAACTGCCATTCCAGGGATAAGGAAGGGATTGAAGGACGTTTATATAACCAGTCAAATCCACCTCCCGGTCATACTGGTGCCACCACGTGAAGGCGCCCTTCTTCAGCACAACCACCACCACCAGCACAACAATGAACCATATTATGACAAGTGATAGTGCCGCCACGTCGAGTGTTCGGTAAATTTCACCTTCTTTACCATCTATCATAAGGTCGATAATCAATGTCAGGTACTTATTAATTTTGAGAGACTGGCTGAGCAGCTTTGAAGGAGCGTGAATTTTGATTTATTATACTGCCGGGGAAGATGGTGTGTGTGTGTGTGTGTGTGTGTGTGTGTGTGTGTGTGTGTGTGTGTGTGTGTGTGTGTGTGTGTGTGTGTGTGTGCGTGTGCGTGCGTGTGTGTGAATTTACGATGATTTATACTGACGTGTATGAGGTGTGTATTTAAGGTGAAGAATGGGTGTTTTAAGTTTGCATGCGTTGGGCGTGGCTGTGTGGCGTATAGATTGATTATTGGCGTTTTGTGGCCACGGATATGCTTTTGCTGCTTTACAGGTAGGAATGTGCTGGAGAGAAATGCCTTCATGTGGTAACACCGATATATCCAGGTGGCATTACTGCCTGGTTATACAAACATACCTGGCTCCTACCCCCATCCCCCAACAGGGACAAGGTGGACTGCATGAGAAGGGCAGGTCAGGTCCACAATCCACTGGTTCGCGTTCAAGAGTCTGGTACTGCAATTACAAGTACTGTTATAGGTAAATAAAGTGGGTGTCTGTGTTTTCTGAAAGCTATAGTTATCATCATCATAACCTTACTGATTAACCCAAATACTCATGACATTGGGAGATTTATAATAAAACACTTTTAATTCTTACGGTATGTGAATCAGAGGGAAAGTTAGTACTCGTGCATCCCCCTCATGCGTTGTGGGAGCTACGAGGCTGCTTATAACTCAAAAACTGGGCAGTGGAGTCGCCACATCCTTACCCGAAAACATGGAGAGGTTTTCCGCACGCTCTTCATACTTATTTAACGCTCAGACTTGAATGTACAGTGTTTTATATTTAATAATGACGAATATATTGTGCGCACACCTGTGAGATGAGACACCGTATGTAGCTTTACTAATAGATGGTTTAAATGTAGTAACAAGCACTCCTTAATATTGAAAGCCACGGTGTTCCTGTGATATGTGGTGATGTGTGTGTGTGTGTGTGTGTGTGTGTGTGTGTGTGTACCGTACGTCCTCTCACTTTATTTCCTTTCTTGTGTGTGTGTGTGTGTGTGTGTGTACCGTACGTCCTCTCACTTTATTTCCTTTCTTGTGTGTGTGTGTGTACCGTACGTCCTCTCACTTTATTTCCTTTCTTTAAGTTTCTCTTTAATTCCTCTCTTCATTGTTATTCACACATCACCACGACACAAAACAGAGACAGTAAAGAGATAAAAGAGATGCAAGCGATACCTGAAATGTTGCCAGGCCTTTGAAATAATGCTTTGGTAATGTCGTGTTCTGTGTCCTGCACCTGTCTATCCCACCTACACCAAAAATGAACTCAGCTGAATAAAATCTACCATGACGTGAGCACCAGCGTTCATGTTATACTGATCAACTGTATTATATCCCTGTCCATCATGTCAACACCAAGAATGAATACAACTGCAGCACATCTATTACAATGTGAGCACCAGTGTTCACGGCAATCTGCTCAATTTGCCGTCACCGAGACACACCTTCACTGACTGTACACATCACATACTTATATGCCTCACCTATCAATGTAATCATCTAAGTGTCCTTGACTAGATAAGGATAAAGTCACATCATGGTACTAGTAATGCATAAACTATTTACAGACTGTCCAAAAAAAAAAAAAAAAAAAAAAAAAAAAAAAAAAAAAAATCACGCCACCTCGAGCACGTAGCACTTTAAAGCGTGGACGAAACGCAGCAATCTATGAGCCACCCTCTGATGGTTGTGCAAAAAGTTCATGTTACTTAACATAACTCTAAAAATATATATGAAGTGCCACAATATAAGAAACTACAGTCTGGGGAACCAAAATAATAGATCCATAACCATCGAATCCCAGCGGCGCCATACTTATCATGTGGCGTATATAATCAAAGAAACAATTGTATTTCCAGTTCCCGTTGAAGAAAGTTTACATCTGGCGAATTGCAACAAAAACCCTATCCCTACCAGTGTGTGTTTCAGATGGTTCGATTTTTCCGCTATGTATCAGTCAAACTTTAAGATTCTTGAATCTCTGTCAGTACAATATTTGCTACTACTAACCTCACTGAAGAGATAGTGTGGGAGAGTCAGTGGCTGTTACCATATGGCCTTCACTTACCTGGAAAGAAGAGAGAATCGTTAGTGATGCGTTGTAAAGTACGACATAAAACTTGCTCAAGAAAGAACTGATACAAATGACACGATAATTTGGTAACACGGCGGGAAGGACAGTATTAACTTTAAGAAAGGCACTTGACTGAAAAAAAAAAAAATGCAGATAATAATAATTGTTGTGGGAATTCTGGTAGACAGGTGTACGAAATGACGCAGGGTGTAGGTGATACAGGTAGCGGTGGCAAATATACCTGCAGATAAAGTGTTACAATATATGAACCATACCGGTACTATTGCAAAAAAAAAAAAAAAAGGGGGGGGAGGGGGCATACTAAATGCAGAGTACATGGCAATAACATTTTTTATACATTCTCACCGTTATTTCCTTGGCTATAGCAAATGTATTACACTTATACAACTGACAACTACCTTTCAGCTTCACACATTACATCGAAGCAGCTCCAAATGAAGATTTCCGATACGGGCAACACACGAACATTGACAATAACCTAAATCAGCCCTTTCAGCTCCAATGGTAATCTGTTACTATCTGATATGAGATTGGGATAATTAGTCCATTTTTAAAAGGGAATTGGATAATGTTGCTGACACACACACACACACACACACACACACACACACACACACACACACACACACACACACATACAGAGAGAGAGAGAGAGAGAGAGAGAGAGAGAGAGAGAAACACATACCTCTCTGAGGATTACGGTTTAGGGACAGGAATTCAAACAAAGGGTGACAGGGAGGGCAGACAGACAGATGCACCCCGCCATGTGTAGGGGTAAGGGTTAGGGTGGACGGGGTAGGGTAGCCGAGGGGAAGGGAGGGTAAGCAGGATTGAGTGCTGGAGGGTAGGCTGTTAGAAGCAGATAGGGTGTGGTAAGTATATTAATAGAGGACGGAGTAGGTAACAGTGTAAGAGTAGTTTGGTGTAATACATATTGGGTAGTTGGGAACGAAGATTAAACACATGAGTGGACGGATGTAGCAGCTGATTTACTTAAAGTTTTCAATCCACTGGTATGAAGAGGGACAAGGGAATAGGGAGGAATGAATGCAAGTAAGGGAAGAACGAAAACCAGGAAGCAGAGGTAGAAAAAGGAGAGACATCACTGTGTCGGTGGGAAAGTGAAATGAATACAGTGATGGACGATTTTGGAAGGACAGAAAGGGAATAGGAAATGAAATGCTAAAGATTTATGTCAATAACAGAAATATACCGGTAAACCATTAACAGAAAGAAACGAGTGAGCATAAAGGGAAATTCTCTGGCTGAAAAAGAAATAAAATGTGAGAAGGTCCAAGGTTAAAGGTCTAAGAACGGGTAGGAATCTGTGACAGTTGTGTTAAGCAAACATTCTGGAGAGAGGGGAGGGGAAGGGCGGGAAACTGTGAGATAAATTACAAGCAGAACAGCTGTAAGGAGGACAGGAGGGGTGATGAGAGGGGATGAGATAGAGGGGAGGCTGTGAGACACGACGGGAGGCTGTGAGACACGACGGGAGGCTGTAGAGACAAATTACAAGCAGGACAACTGTAAGAAGACCCGGGGAGTGTGTGAGTGAGGTATGAAACAGTGACTGAGAGGTGGTGACAGGGGAAGGGAAGGACGGGAAGCTGTAAATGACTGGAGGCTCAGCGAGATAGGGCGGGAGGCTGCGAGGGGCAAGTTACAATAAGGAAAGCTGTAAAGAGGACAGAACTGAGTGATGCAGGTGTGAGACAGTGACGCAGCTGTGGCAGGTGAGGTGTGAGAGGGGAAGGGTGGGAGAGACAGAAGCTGACTATATAGTGGACGACAAGGGGAGTAAATATGGTAAGTAAATCGTACACGGAGAAAAAGAAAAATTGAGGGGAAGAAAGAAGTAAATGGCGAGGATGGCGAAAAGAAATATCTGAGAGAACAGAATGGAAACTTGAATTCGATTTGAATCTAACTTTTCAGCGCGTGGGGTTTTCCAAGAGCTGAATCAAACCGTCTGGCGATCTGACGTCAGCTGTAATGAAGAGGATAGAATGTGTGTGTGTGTGTGTGTGTGTGTGTGTGTGTGTGTGTGTGTGTGTGTGTGTGTGTGTGTGTGTGTGTGTGTGTGTGTGTGTGTGTGTGTGTGTGTGTGTGTGTGTGTGTGTGTGTGTGTGTGTGTGTGTGTGTGTGTGTGTGTGTGTGTGTGTGTGTGTGTGTGTGTGTGTGTGTGTGTGTGTGTGATGTCTGCGAAATATCAGAATTTTTACACTTCTGTTTCGAAAAAATGTCTTCCACGTGTTGTCAGGTCGTGCCCCGTAATCCTTCCTCACTTCAGACATTCATATAGCCTTCTTCGTTATTTTCTCGTCTGTTAAAATTGAGTTATGAAATAAGAAACAACCTACCCTGTGTTAGTAATATTAATCGTTAGTTTTACGGTGAAAAAGAAATACATTTGAAAGCGGTTGTCAAGTCAGCAGAAGTTGTAATCTTGTGATATTAAACGCAGTCCGTAGCAGAGTTTAATTTTGAAGATCTGTAAGAGAGTTTTATTTCAGGAGTTCAGATGAGAGAGAGAGAGAGAGAGAGAGAGAGAGAGAGAGAGAGAGAGAGAGAGAGGACTAGAGGTGATTTGTGGATAAGGAGAAGATAGATGTGAAAGGAATGTCATGTTAAAAAAAATTCATAAAGTATTAGCGAGGGGAAGGAAGAGTGAGCAGGAAATGAATAGGAACTGAAGACAAAGGGGAGGAAAAAAGAGAGAGGAAGTCGGTTGAAGGGAGAGGAAATTGGAAGGGAGAGAGAGAGAGAGAGAGAGAGAGAGAGTACCTGAAAGTTAGAGGACAATAGAGAATTAAAGGAAAACAAATGACTGAAAGAGAAATAAGCAGGTAAGAGAGAGAGAGAGAGAGAGAGAGAGAGAAAGAGAGAGAGATTACCTGAAAGTTAGAGGACAATAGAGAATTAAAGGAAAACAAATGACTGAAAGAGAAATAAGCAGGTGTGAGAGAGAGAGAGAGAGAGAGAGAGAGAGAGAGAGAGAGAGAGATTACCTGAGAGTAAGAGGACAACAGAGAATTAAAGGAAAAGAAATGACTGAAAGAGAAATAAGCAGGTAAGAGAGGAAAGCTAGGACAAGTTGTAAATGGGAATTAAAGGGATAACCACAGAACTGAACAAGTACAGAGAAGAGACCAACAATATTAATACGGGGAAGTGAGTGAGACACAACAAGGAAAGATTGCTGTCTACGAAGCTATGAATGCAAAGAGGCAACAAAAAGATCACAAGAGTAAAGAGAGAAACGAGTATAAGAAAAAGGCGTGATAAATAGCCGAAAGAAATGATTTTAAGACTTTTCCAGCACTTCTGTCCTCTTATAGTCGCAGAAGAGGTACCAGAATCATTCCCTGCCGTACTGCACACTGTCTGTAAAGGAGCAGTGGATATGCCATGTTGAAAGAAGCAGTAGATCTGCTGTGTTGAAAATAGCTGTAGGTATGTTGTTGTGTTGAAAGGAGCAGTAGATGTGTTGTGTTGAAAGGAGCACTAGATATTTTGCTGTGTTGAAAAGAGCAGTAGATCTGTTGTTGTGTTAAAACGAGCAGTAGATGTGTTGTTGTGTTGAAAGGAGCAGTAGATCTGTTGTTGTGTTGAAAGGAGCAGTAGATGTGTTGTTGTGTTGAAAGGAGCAGTAGATGTGTTGTTGTGTTGAAAGGAGCAGTAGATGTGTTGTTGTGTTGAAAGGAGCAGTAGATGTGTTGTTGTGTTAAAATGAGCAGTAGATGTGTTGTTGTGTTAAAATGAGCAGTAGATGTGTTGTTGTGTTGAAAGGAGCAGTAGATGTGTTGTTGTGTTGAAAGGAGCAGTAGATGTGTTGTTGTGTTGAAAGGAGCAGTAGATGTGTTGTTGTGTTGAAAGGAGCAGTAGATGTGTTGTTGTGTTAAAACGAGCAGTAGATGTGTTGTGTTGAAAGGAGTTGTAGATCTGCTGTAGTATTAAAAGGAGCAGTAGATCTGTTGTGTACGTTTCTTGCAACCATTTATTTCCCTGTGACCTGCTCCCTCCCCTGCAAATCAGGGTAAGAAGGGTTAGCAAATTTACAGGTGTCAGGCCAGGTGGGGTGAGGCTGATTAATTGCGTCTACCTGTCCTACCCACGACACCTGTTGAGCTGCATTGGAGGCTGGGGAGAGGAAGGAAAAGGGAGAGGAGGAGAAAGGGGGAGTGCGAGAAAAGGAGAGGAAGGGAAGAGGAGAGGAGGGGAAAGGGAGAGGAGGGGAGGAGGAGAGATGAAGGAGAGAAGGACAAGAGGAGGGAAGGGGAGGGATGGAGGGTTAGGCTAAGATCACGGAGGGCTGTATTTTGAGTGGCACGGGCTTTGTAACACCTTTTCATTTGCTATTCATTTTGGATACAACACATTACTGAGTTTTTTTATTTTCCATATTACACATTAATGTTCTAATATATATTATTTACTTCGTTTTAATATTGACGTAGTTGGTATCAATAACATACAAGAGGATGCTGATGTGTAATGTGCTAAATAAATGGCTAGGGAAAAAGTGTTACGAGATATCCAAAGCCATTCAGAAAACGACCCGAGAGTGAGAGGGTAAAATGGAAAGGATGAGAGATGAAGACGCTGAGGAAAAGGTAAACATGGGAGAAGATGAATTGATAGTGTGTGTGTGTGTGTGTGTGTGTGTGTGTGTGTGTGTGTGTGTGTGTGTGTGTGTGTGTGTGTGTGTGTGTGTGTGTGTGTGTGTGTGTGTGTGTAAGAGAGAGAGAGAGAGAGAGAGAGAGAGAGAGAGAGGAGGGGTTGGATCGGGAACCATGGGGAGGGTGATGGTGCAACATTTTCATGGTCTTGCAACACATGGTGGTTTGCACGGAGAGATAAATAGAGACTGTGACGAAGAAAAGAGATGATGGAAGTAATGAGGATTTGAAGAGGAGTGAATATTGAGAGGAGAGGGAGGGTAAAAGAAATGGTGAACAGAAAACTGAATAAGAAAAGTAATGGTTAAGAGAGAGGACAAATAAAAGACTCATGGTTGATGAATGAAATGGAATAGTGGATGAGGCAGGGAATTCAGAATATAGGTGAAAGAGATATTGTGTAGATATGGTGTGTGGATGATGGCGTGAGCACACACACACACACACACACACACACACACACACACACACACACACACACACACACACACACTGAATGCGAAAGTCAGGACAATCATGGAGGGAAAGTGACAGTAAAACAGAGGAGTCTGGCAGTTGAGCTGTGGAGAGAGAGAGAGAGAGAGAGAGAGAGAGAGAGAGAGAATCAATTACGCAAAGGCTGGGTAACTGACGAATTTCGCTCCGGCTACCGTGAGACGATTACTGTATATTCAACTGAGAGAACATTTCTTTAGTGAATGGATTACAATGTGTCTTAAACGTTTCAGAAACTGAGTAAAAACCAGTAATTATTTTCTGTCTACCTACGGACAGTTTTATTCAGCTTGGGCAGAGCACCTTCCAGCGAATAAATTAAATTGGGGGTAAAATTGTCGGAAGGTTAGAAAGCGTGTGGGGATTGCTGGAGGACAGGCAGAGTAAACAGTGAGGAGTGGGTGAGAGAACCAGGCAGGAAGGATAATGAATTCTGAAGAGGGGAGGTGCAGGACGGGGGGAGGGGAGTCAGGGTGGGGGTCAAGAGGAATTAAGAAGCGGTATTCAAGGTCTAGAAAAATACGTTGACTCATGAGCCCTCACGCACACACACATTCAGCCTTACAATTACGTACACACATTCACATGAGTATTTATGCACTCTGTCTGTCTGTCTGTCTGTCTGTCTCTGTCTCTCTCTCTCAGTACCAAAAGAGAAATACATCCCCAGCCGAAAGGAAGGCAACTGTTGTGTGGTATTTGCCGCCAGGGACTAATACAAGATGAACTGCAAAACTTGTGGTGTTGGGTGTGTTAAATCTTGAAGTGAGGCCACAGTCTGGTGAGTGAGCAGGAAGTAGCACTGTGTTTTACGTGATGCTACGGAGACCGGGAGAAAATGTTGCAAGGTAGAGCATGGCGCAGCCTCTCTCTCTCTCTCTCTCTCACACACACACACACACACACACACACACACACACACACACACACACACACACACACACACACACACACACACAGAATCTGTGAAAGACGCATAAGTGCAAGGAGGGGAAGGGAAGTATGCAATCTGCAACGCGGCACAATGTGACAGTGAGTGATGGTGGGAGGGAGGGAGGCAGAGGTGGAGGTCAACCACGATGACAGATGATGATGATGATGATGATGATGATGATGATGATGATGATGATGATGACAATTAAGAGAGTTATATGACGATGATGATGATGATGATGACAATTAAGAGAGTTATATGCAAATACAGATGAAAATAGTGATGGAAATGAATTTGGGGATGATGATGATGATGATGGTGCTGGGAATAAACATGATTAGCAACAAAACACAGCATGATGAGTGTGCGAAAAGGAAAAGGAAAGAGAGAGAGAGAGAGAGAGAGAGAGAGAGAGAGAGAGAGAGAGATTACTAAGGTCAAATACCGGACTGAGATGAAAAATGAGAGCGAGAATGGGAAGACGAGATTAATGGAATGAGAAAGATGAATTGATGTGAATATGTATGAGATACGAGAAGGCAGGTGAATATAGGATGTGGGTATGACAAATGGTGTGTGTGTGTGTGTGTGTGTGTGTGTGTGTGTGTGTGTGTGTGAGAGAGAGAGAGAGAGAGAGAGAGAGAGAGAGAGAGAGAGAGAGAGGGGCAGATGGTAAAGGAGTAAGGCGATGTGAAAGACTAATGAGACAGAGGAATCAAATGACAAGTGAGTGAGCAGGAGGGTGAGTGGGTGAGTGAGTGAGCAGGAGGGTGAGTGAGTGAGTGAGAGTGAATGAGTGAGCGGGAGGGTGAGTGAGTGAGTGAGAGTATGGTAGGGGAGTGAGGCAGGTGGTGAGGCAGCCGGGGCTACGGTGGACATGTTGGTCGCTTAATTGGCTCCAGTTCCAGCAGCAATCAGGATCACAAATCTGCGCCACTAATAACCTGCCTGCCTGCCTGCCTTGCTGCTTGTCTCCCTATCTGCCTTCCAGCCCTCGTGTCCCTCGTTGCCTGCCTTATTGTGCCTTCCTACTTCTTGCATGCTCCCTCTTTGCTTGGCTCCCTGCCCTCCTCCGTCGCTATGTACTTTCCTGCTTCCTCCCTGCCTTCCTTCCCGCCTGCCTCCATGTCTTCCTCCCTTATTGCTTGCCTCCTTGGTTGCCACCCTGCTTCCCTTGCCTGTGGCTTGTTCCTACCCACCTCTCTGCCTTGCCTTAGCCTCGGCCTCCCTGCCTGTTGGCCTGCTTTTACCTGTGTTGCTGCATCAGCGGAGTTAATATAGTCCTTCGTCTATAAAATAATACTCTGAATACATGCGTGCCTGGAAGGAACGTGAGTCATAACAATTATCATTACCACGATAACCATTTACACACCAGGGTGCGAGACACAAAGAAAGTTTAATACTGTTTCCGAGGATACGACTGACACTATATTCTTTTCACCTTAACTTGACTCAGAGTTTCGTCCATTTGCAGCTTAATTCAAGTAGCTCAGTGGCAGAGTAAGACAATATTTACGACTCTACAGCGTTCCCACAACACTTCTTCGTGACTAGCATCGTATTCTATCTTTGCCCTATTTTACAGTTCAGCATTCAAGATGAAGAAATGGCAGTTTTAGGCCAGTTAGAGTAACGACAGTATCGAGGACAGAAGGACAGTAGTTTTTGGTACCCCTTACCCACACTGCTGGAAATGTTGGTCTTAAGCTGTGAAATATACTGACCTACGATAATATTCTTCTCGTAACTAAGATTTTATTTTTGCTGGAGGACCACGAGGCGTTGAAAGATTCTGCACAATACTTTGTCCTTCCTCCAGGAGGAGGTCTTAGTAACAACAGGAACTTATCGTAAATCTGCTTGGGAATGTGCGTAACGTAAGGGCAGTGTGGTGCTGTAGCCTCACGTGTCTCAGTGTCGTATATATTTTTTTTAAACGGGAACATCGTATGCCTGCTACTCCCCCCCCCCACCATCTTTCTCTCTCTGTCTCTCTCTCTCTCCCTCTGTTACCGACGTATCCACCGAATATGTTAAACAGATATTAGGAAAGATGGCCTCGAGAGAAAAGAAATAAATCTGATGAGATAATAAGTATGAGAAAGACAAAATAGTACCGGTAAGTCAGAAGAAAATAAGTGTGTGGGTAATGAGGTGAGATGAAAGGAGAAATGGACAATGCACTGGTTATTATACTGTATATGACATGATTGTTAAGTAGTGAGATATACGAGGAATTAAACACACACACACACACACACACACACACACACACACACACACACACACACACACACTGACGCTGCGTATTTTGCCTAACTGAACTATCGCACTATATGTCTGATAATACTATACAACAAAAGTTAAATCAGCTGACTAATTTCGAATGTTTGACAGTAACGAGTAGCATCAGTAAATGGCTGCAAACCCAAGATGATAAACCGTGAACCCAGTGGACTGCAGACTGAAGTTGCTCTCATGCAGCAGTCCACCATCCTCCTTTCGGGGGATACGAATGAGGTTGAAGGGCTTTTGCTTTACCAGGCAGAGGATATGCTTAGTTATATCGGTGCCACCACGAGAAGGCATCCCTCTCCAGTACTACCGAAGCCTGACTCACAGCAAATGTCATCATCTGGCGCGGCTTCATTTGTATAAGAAAATTAACCTGGTGAAAGGACTGTCTGGGAACTGAGTTACGGGATTACCAGGACCTAATCAGGTGTAATTAACTTCATTGCAGAGGTCTGATTAACTTCATTGTTAAGCTTTGATTACATTTTCGATAGAGAGAGAGAGAGAGAGTCAGTTTATATAAATGTACACAGACAAGGACAGCATTTCCCCCGATGGCAAGATCAAACACACTGCCACCATTCCTCAGTTCTCTCGTATCAGTTCGCCATTTTGCTACATTTCCAGCGACATTATGCTACATTTCCAGTGACATTACGGTACATTTCCAGGGACATTTTGCTACATTTCCAGGGACATTTTGCTACATTTCCAGAGGCATTTGGTTGTGACACGCTTTCCACCGTTTCGGAAGGATCTGAAAGTCGGCTTAGGGAGAGGAGGCGAAATGGAAGGCTGGATTCTGTGATCAGTTATTCTGTGAGGAACTGTGAGGGGAAAAGGGGGAGGGGAACAGAAGAGTAAGAAGAGGAAGAGAGAGGGAGAGACAGACAGATAAGGAGTGATGCCTACAGTAAGTAAGGAGGAGTATGTAGTGTTACAAGAGGACGTGTTACGCTACGTAGGTTGTGAAAGATTGTCATGAACGTGTGTGTGTGTGGTGTTGTTAAAAGATGATGAGGTAGACCAGGTACGAACTGCTCTGACAAGATGTGATAAATATGGCATTTCAGTGTTGCGATGGAGGAAGGGTCGTTGATGAGTAGGGAAACAATGCCTGAAAGCTTGTGTAAGGCAGTGTAAAGTCTCCCAGTATACTATTTTTTAAAGGACACAACTTTTAAGTCATTAATATAATTCTGTTTTTGCTATAACGGGGCCTAGATTTTCGTCCTTTTGCAACTAATTCACGTAGCTCTGTGGCAGAATGGGACAATGCTGCCGTTCTACATACTTTCCATAGCACTTCTTTGTGACTGGCATCATAATCCACTGTCAATTTTTCTTACAACTCGGCATTCCAAAATGGAGAGACAGGAATTTTAGGCCAAGTTATAGTAAAACGTGTACCGGTATAGCAATGCACAATTCACACTACCCCAATAGCGGTTCAGGGAAGGTCTTGACTCTGTAAGCCATTGAATAAACAGACATTCCAAAATTAATAACGCTCACTCACCTTCCCAGAGAACCACACACCTTAATTGTTTCCTGTGACATGATTGTGTGTGTGTGTGTGTGTGTGTGTGTGTGTGTGTGTGTGTGTGTGTGTGTGTGTGTTGTCATTCTCTACGGACGTGTCAGCATTTCGTGATTTATCGTTGTATTTCTTGTACTCTTCCTCTGAACTTTGTAATATTCCCAGTCATTATCACACATTTCCCTGCCTCACTCACTACCACTTTATACTCACGACCCTTATGAACCTGACCAGTGTGAAATTACAGACGTGGAGGTGAAGGAGAATGAGTGAAAATTAGAGAGAAAAATGTGTTAATTAAAAGGGACAGAGAGAATGAAAAAAAAAAAAAAAAAAGTAGAGGGGGGAGGAGGGATGTATAAAATTTAATCAAAGGAAATGAAGCAAAGGAATGTCAGAAAATACAACAGGGGAAAAGAATGAGGCTAATAAACGTTAATTATACTGAAGATGAAAGAATGCCGTCAGAGAGAGAGAGAGAGAGAGAGAGAGAGAGAGAGAGAGAGAGAGAGAGAGAGAGAGAGAGAGAGGAAAACGATATTTAATTAAACAACTGAGAAGTGAAACCGCAGGGATAAAGATGAGGTAAAAGGAGTGACGGCATAAAAAAGATGCCAGGAGAGAGAGAGAGAGAGAGAGAGAGAGAGAGAGAGAGAGAGAATGTAAGTGCGTGGGGTAATGAGAGAGATCAAAGGAGGGCAGCGGGATGTGATAAAGGCGGGATAAAGCGAGGCAGGATGGTGAGGAAATGAATGTGGTGGGTGATAATACCAACACTGTTTCATATATATTACCAATTTGCACACATAGCCTATAGCAACTGCTGTTTAGTTCAAAGTACAGTCAGCACTAATAATCTTGTCGCTTCTCCTGCCTCACTTTCATCAGACTTTATTAATCAGTGTGGTAGATCCTCAGCAAATAACACTGACTTTATTGGGCCACAGATCAGACTCACAGCCGTTGTTTACCGATGATTCACGATTCCAAGGAAAGAGGAGGAGGAGAAAGCGACAGGACTTTTGATTCCGACTGTACACTGCCACCATGGAAAAATGTAAGATATTTAAAAAGCAAGACCTTCAATTTTGAGACTGTTTGCGGGATTTAGGTAAAAGATCAGCTAGATAGTCTCACAGAAAAAATGCTCTAATCTTCTTTTAAACATGGCAAAGTGCTAATAGTATAAACACACACACACACACACACACACACACACACACACACACACACACACACACACACACACAGCAGGTTAAGCGGCTTGTGTAGGCTCTAAGATGACTTCCTCACAGGCAGGTCTAATTGACAGCCAGGTGAGGGGTGGGTGAGAGTGGGAGGATAGTGGAACAGATGATGAGATATCCGCATATAGATGTAGTGAGACAGCAGAATTGAGGACAGGAGAAAGTAATGACGATATGACAGGCAGTGTTGTCATTACCAGATTGCTACCACTTGTCACTGTCATTCCAACTCCTATTTGTCTACAGCACATGGGGTGGAGAAATCATCATCGTCATCATCCCAACTCCACTTACCAGCAGCATACAGTGAGATTGGCAAGATCCCAAGTTATCATCATCATCATCATTCCAAATGCACTTAATCAGCAACATATCGGGTGGGTAGGATCCGAATTTTTAAACAGAATGCTACCGTACATCATCATCATCATCACCACCATCATAATCATCATCATCATCCCAACTCCACTTTCTAACAATGCCTTAGATATGCAGGATTCAAATTAATGGTAGAAAGACGTAAGTATAATTATCAACACACTGTCGGACAATGTAATGGGCCACACAGCCATTCACTGCTCCATCGCACAGTCCAAGATTTTCACACAAATAAGTGTTTCACAGATAGCTAGGTAGGAAGGCAGATAGATCGATAAATAAATAGATAATATATGTATAAACTGATAGATAGACAGGTAGGTACCGTAGGCAGAAAAGACGACTGATAGATATTATGGGCAGTAAGTTGGCGGACATGCCACGTTGAGTACACCGCTTCCCGTCCGATCAGCGAAGTTAAGCAACGTTGGGTCTGGTTAGTACTTGGATGGGTGACCGCCTGGGAACACCAGATGCTGTTGGCATCCCTACGTGTCAAGTGGGGTTGGTGGAGGATTAGTGCCCCTCCCTGTAAAACAATTAACTCTGGGCCCTTGACCACCCCGTCTGGGATACATGGCGTCTGGCAATGAATGAATGAGAATGAAGTTGGCGGACAAAAGTTGGTACGTAGCTTGGTAAGGTTAGTATAGGAAGGCTGACAAAGAGCTAGATATAAAGCCTAAGGGATATGTGCTAATGCAGAGTTAAAGGAAAATTAATACTGAAAAACTAAATATAAAACTTGGTTCGTCAGGCACCAACACATAACGTTAACATTATAAATCCTACCACTAATTTGCATCGTTTTGTGACACAGACTTGATTATATTTATCTTCTGCCCTGCTGTTTAAATATGTGAAATTGGTTGGTGAAAGAGACTGCCTGGAAATTAAGTGAAGGTGATTTTGGTTGTTAAATAGGGTGTGATAAGCCACAGTGGTGGGATGATTACATATAAAATACACAGAGTTACACTGACACACAGAACACATAGACCTTAGTGGTGGGATCGTACTGTAGTTACATACTAAACACACCGAGTTACACACATACAGATACACAGAACAACAGACCTTATTTTTTAGGTGGTTCGGCCTTAATACAAATAGAACGGCTTGCTATTAAATTACAGATATTAAAAAACAGGGCAGCAAAAATACCTAGCTTGCTCTGTGAGACGGTCCTAACTGAACAGCATATTAAATGAGTCACATGCCATTATGATAATTAAAATTCGGCCTAATCTCCGGTTCCCTCCCCCAACATTGCTGACAGTGAGAGCAGGGAAAAAGTACGGGCAAGATTTACTGCATGAGAGGACGAGGGTTACCAGGCTGGATAGGGAGGGGAGGGTGAAAGTAGGAGTAATTTAGAATATTATCAAACAATTAGAGGATTAAAGTAAGGTAGGGTCGATGCAAGGTGTGTGTGTGTGTGTGTGTGTGTGTGTGTGTGTGTGTGTGTGTGTGTGTGTGTGTGTGTGTGTGTGTGTGTGTGTGTGTGTGTGTGTGTGTGTGTGTGTGTGTGTGTGTGTGTGTGTGTGTGTGTGTGTGTGTGTGTGTGTGTGTGTGTGTGTGTGTGTGTGTGTGTGTGTGTGTGTAAACAGAGAGGAGAAGGACTGAATACAGTTTGATGGTTGGTTTGCCAGTCTGGTAGGTGTACAGTGATGAGGTGGTGTATGGTATGGTGATGGTGGTGTGGTATTGGTAAAATGGAAGTAGGTATGGTATGGTATAGTGATGGTGGTGTGGTATTGGTACGGTGGCAGTAGGTATGGTATAGTGATGGTGGTGTGGTAGTGGTATGGTACTAGTAGTTATGGTGTGTTATTGGTATGGTGGTAGTAGGTACGGTATAGTGATGGTGGTGTGGTACTGGTATTGTGATGGTGGTATGGTACTGGTATGGTGGTAGTAAGTGTGGTATAGTGATGGTGGTGTGGTACTGGTATTGTGATGGTGGTGTGGTACTGGTATAGTGATGGTGGTGTGGTACTGGTATTGTAATGGTGGTGTGGTACTGGTATGGTGGTAGTAGGTATGGTATGGTGATGGTGGTGTGGTATTGGTGTGGTGGTAATAGATATGGCATGTGATGAAGGTAATAGCCTAGTAATGATGATGTGAGAATTAATTATTAAATGTAAAAAAATAACTAAATGTTTACAGTGTCCTTGCGAAAATCAAACTCTATTATGTAGCATCTGAGAGACGTTTGGTAGTAAAAAGAAATAATCCCATAATAACGTGGTAGGTAACTTCCGGTAAGTAATTAACCTTTGTGTTAGTATCACCATCGGAGAACATTAGTTTGATTGCATATCCATCTCTCTCTCTCTCTCCTAATCCACCTTCTTCCCTTTGCCCTCCCTTTCTCGCTTCTGGTTTTGCTTTTCCTCCATGCCTCTGATACAAGTCCTTCTACTATTTTATTCTCGTGTTCTTTCCCTCTCTTTCCTCTTCCTCTTCTTTATCTCTCATTCGCATCTTTTCACTCTCTCTGCATCCTTCTCCTCTTTATCTCATACGCATCTTCTCCCCCTTCCCCTCCTCCTCCTCCTCCTCCTTCTCCTCCTCCCCCTCCAACCCCAGAGGCAAGCAGGGACCCAAGTAATATTCAGTGTGTAATTAACAGGAATTTATGATAACATGGAGGCAGGCAGACGGGGAGAGAAAGAGATGATAGGGAGAGAGGGAAGGAGGGAGAGAAAGAAAGGGAACTGCAGGTTTTAAAGATGAGGAGGCAAAGAGTGAAAAAGCAAGAGTGGAAATCATACGAAGTAACGATGAAATTAAGGAATAGTAAGATGATGATGATGATGATGATGATGATGATGATGAAAGAGGAATCAGAATAAAAATGAGAAGATAAACAAAATACCATGGACAGTAATAAAGGATGAGCTAACCATAACCAAATTAACATCTAATAACACTTGGTCTCCAGATCTGACTACATCAATTTCCCAGCATTATAAGAAGCAGTAAATCGATAATACTAGCCCAGGAACAAACACCAAAAATATTCCCTTACAAAAACATGATTCAATTGGTGACTGATTTTGTTGAATATAGATTTTTAGGTGATGGGAAAGGGAATCTAAAACCAAGAGTCGATTGGTGACAGATTTTGTTGAATACAGACTTTTAGGTGATGGGAAGAAAATATGATAATCCGGAATGAAAGAAAAAGTATCATATTTTTCACAGAATCCAGGAAAACTATAATAATACTGGTCGTAGATGATATGGAAAGTATTATCATTAGGATGGGTTGGCAAGGGAAGGAATTAGTAAGAGATTACATACTGTATTTTTTCAAAGGATACATGAAAAATATAATAATACTGGGTGTGTATGGTAAGGGAAGTATAATTATTAGGATGGGCTGGCAAGGAAAGGAATTATTAAAAAGTTACGTATTTTTTCACAGAATACATGAAAATTATAACAAAATTGGGTGTGTATGGTATGGGAAGTACAATTACTGTATCAGGAAGGGTTGGCAAGGGAAGGAAATCCCCGAGTTACCTGTTAATCAGTGGGGATGGTGGCTGTGTAATTGAAGGCCAGAATGGTGCCTAATAAGGGAAAATTACTAGTTATATACGTGTATGTGGCGGCAGCTATAATAATAATAATAATAATAATAACAATAATAATTTACTTTAGTTTATATGAAGTATTTCTGAGTTGTGTGAGGTGGTGTGTGGCCTGTGTTTATCTGAAGACAAATGATGGCGCATATATCCTAACCCCTAACGTGTAAGATCTGTGTTTTTAGTACAATCTACCTTCCGAGTACGTATATTTGTGTGTGTGTGTGTGTGTGTGTGTGTGTGTGTGTGTGTGTGTGTGATTCTGGATATGTACAAACACTTCTGTGAGGAATAACAATCGTCCTTTGCTCATTAAGAGGCTCACACACCATCACGTGTCTCCACTGCAACACAAGTAACTTACAACTGCACAATACATTCATTTATCATATATACAGTATAATTCGCTAGCAAAAACGAAAAATGGAACAGGGATCTTTCATCTATTTTTTCAAGACATCTGTATAGTATTCCAACTTCCTCACCCCCCCTTGCGAATTATACTACCACACGTGTGAGGGTATAATTGGGGGGGAGGGGATTTTCATATGTCGGTGGGTTATGTCAAAGATTAGTAAAAAATTAATGAAAATCATGTTCTCAGATTTTTCCCTACCCCAACTTACCAATCAGCCGCCCACACTTGAATTAGGGTGTTGAGGTGGGTGGAGGAGGGTTTAAGAGGGTGTAAGGGTGTGTTGGAGAGGACTGGATAAAATGAGAGAGTTTGAGGTGGGTGGAGGTGGGTGTGAGAGGGTGTAAGGGTGTGCTGGAGAGGACTGGATAAAATGAGAGAGTTTGAGGTGGGTGGAGGAGGGTGTGAGAGGGTGTAAGGGTGTGTTGGAGAGGATTGGGTATACTGAGAGAATTTAGTGTTGACCCCTTCAAACCGATGGCGTAAATCTAACCTTGTTCTTACAATTCTCAGACGATGTTTTTGACCTCGTGGTAGACTGTTCGAATTTTAGAAGTAAGATATTTCCTTTATCAACCCCTTCATCGCAGAACGTCTCCATAAGCTTAATAAAATCGTCTAGCAGTGAAAATAATACTAGACTAAAACTCGGATTAACAAGTATCTTACCTGTTAACACGTACAGTATATCTTAGCCAACTGACCTTAAGTTTAATCTCCAGTCTTTCAAACGCAGTGTGTCCAGGCATCTCAAAATGATCGGATCTTGAATTTGGCTCTCTATTGTATTTTGTTTTTCTCTTGGAGGGAACTGTTACTGCGGGCCATGGCCTTTGGTTCCTTCTTCCTCGCATTAAAAAAAAAAAAAAAAAAAAAAATTCTCCGTCTGGTGATTTAGGTCAGGATTAATGTCAGATTAGAGAGCTTTGTAGTTTGGCTGCCTGATCAGTGTGGATTCTGTGTTTGATTGCATGACTGTATTTAACGACTGGGAGTCGTGGTTTTGTCTGTTTTACTGTGACAATTTAATAGTCAAGACAGAGAGATGGTAATAAGGTAAAGTATAAGTAAGCAATGGTAATATTAGGGCAGGTTTAAGTGAACAGAGTATAGCGCAGTGATGATTCCAGTGGGCACATCATAACAGGTACACCGGAACACCAAGATTTCCAGTGAGAGAGAGAGAGAGAGAGAGAGAGAGAGAGAGAGAGAGAGAGAGAGAGAGAGAGAGAGAGAGAGAGAGAATTATTCACACTGCTATTAGACTGGCTAGCAATCTTGAAGTGAGCCTGTCTTCAATCTGACCTTGTCATTCTCGCGGTCTTTAGTAACAACCAAACCCATTAGTGTTCGTATTCTCGTCGTCTAAGGAAGGTCCCTAACACCTCTTCCTTACCGATTTATTTCTGGTTCTGGCTGGCTAATATCATTTTGTATGTTATTTATGCCGAGTATGGTGATATAAGAATGATTTATGTGATGCAGAAGAGGATGGTAAGGTGTAATAAAAAAAAATCGCTTAGGAAGAAGTGTTAGGGAGCTTCCTAAACCAACCAGTATACGGGTCCCGAGGCTAGGCTACCGTAGTCCTGATGGTTTAACCCCTTCAATCCGAGAACGAATTTTTTTATTCTTGCTACAGGAAAGCCTTCTTCATTGCTATCCTTGTCTTATTGTAGTTTAATCACTCTTGTAGGACCTGCCTAGCATGGGTGAACTGACATACTGCAGTTATCCTCGCTACTAATGCTTTTATATTCTTATCTAGTCGACCTTATGCAGTTTAGGAGAATTTCAGAACTGGATGTGTTGTGTATACACCTTTCATTAACTGCTTCTCTACCTGGCTGCTCTCTAAAACCTAAGAAAATCGTCTTAAGACAGCGATAATAAAATGGAAAAAAAGTCATCAGGTGGAAGGGGTTAAGTGCAGGAGACAGACCTTCATCCCTGACGGATTTTATCTCCATCTTTCTCTTTCTCCCTCCCATCTCTCCTCCATCCTTCTCTTTCTCCCCACCACCTCCCGTCCATCCTTTCCTTTCTCCCCCCAATCGTCCCTCCATCCCTCCCTTTCTCCCTCCCATCGTCCCTCCATCCTTCCCTTTCTCCC
Source organism: Coenobita brevimanus (assembly GCF_032717465.1). Taxonomy (NCBI): domain Eukaryota; kingdom Metazoa; phylum Arthropoda; class Malacostraca; order Decapoda; family Coenobitidae; genus Coenobita; species Coenobita brevimanus. The sequence goes on from NC_136995.1 coordinate 19,328,404, forward strand.
TCCCATCGTCCCTCCATCCTTCCCTTTCTCCCTCCCATCGTCACTCCATCCTTCCCTTTCTCCCTCCCATCGTCCCTCCATCCTTCCCTTTCTCCCTCCCACCGTCCCTCCATCCTTCCCTTTCTCCCTCCCATCGTCACTCCATCCTTCCCTTTCTCCCTTCCATCGTCACTCCATCCTTCCCTTTTTCCCTCCCATCGTCACTCCATCCTTCCCTTTCTCCCTCCCACCGTCCCTCCATCCCTCCCTTTCTCCCTCCCATCGTCCCTCCATCCTTCCCTTTTTCCCTCCCATCTTCCTTCCATCCTTTTTTCCTTATAGTTCTCTCACTCCACCCCCTCCCTGCCGCCGCTATGAGGGAGGGCGGCGTATAGAGGCCCCGTGGCTAATGGATTTCCTGCACCCTCAAATATATCATCGGAAGGCGGTAGTTGGCTGGAGAGAGAGAGAGAGAGAGAGAGAGAGAGAGTGTGTGTGTGTGTGTGTGTGTGTGTGTGTGTGTGTGTGTGTGTGTGTGTGTGTGTGTGTGTGTGTGTGTGTGTGTGTGTGTGTGTGTGTGTGTGTGTGTTTAGGGGAATATCTGGGATGAGGGAGACAAGGAGGGGGAAAGGGAGAGAGGAAAGAGAGGGAGAAAAGTGAGGAGAGAAGAGAGATAAGGGAGGGTGACGTTAGGGTGATGCGTCTCCAGGGGGCGATGGACAATGGAGGGAGACCTGACCTCTTTTTCTTTTTTTTTCTTTTTCTTTTTCCTTTCTTCTTCTTTTTTTTTTGCTGTCTCGTTGTTCTTCAGTCTTTACTTTTTTCTTTATTTCTCAATTTCTAGGACTAATTATTCAGTTTATGTAAATCTAAGTATTAATGGATTTGATTTTGTTCGGCGCAGAAGAGGTCCCTCACTTCAGCCACCTAGCCATTCTCCTAACCATCCCTCCTAGCCATCCCTCCTAGCCATCCCTTCATCCATCCACGTACCCATGCTCTGGGGTGGTCGAGGGAATAGTGTTGGGTATCATCTGCTCCTGATCCCCCCCCCCTCCATGACTGTCAGCATAACTATTCCAATTTCAACTCTTGGCTCACCATGACTTAGCCAATTCTCGAAACTCATTAAGGAGGCCCTGACTGAGCAGCGAAGGAGCTTGGTGGTGGTGTTCGAGCACACACACACACACACACACACACACACACACACACACACACACACACACACACACACATGAATGGCGAAGTAGCGAATTCATCCTTTGGTGAGTGTTGAGATGTAGAGACGGACATGTTCATGCAAAGATACTATCAACGATTTTGTTTAGCCAAGTGAATCCCAGCATAATAAATCGATAAATATATAATAATGTCTCAGTGGAAGTTTTCGCCACGATCTAAAAAAAAAAAAAATGTATATTTTTCTTTCAACAGACTCCATACGAATTAACAAACTCAGAGTATCCACGGCACCATAAAGTTGTGAAGTGAGTGGCGGTGTAAATTTGGGCGTACGTTGGTGAATGGTCAGAAATATGTACTTGTAACACTAACGCTCGATGCAGGAGACCCATTACCAGGATATGCGGAAATGTTGCCTTATTTGGCTATACGCTAGGCCCACCTGGTACTACATCCTTCATAAGTGGAGAGAGAGAGAGAGAGAGAGAGAGAGAGTGTGTGTGTGTGTGTGTGTGTGTGTGTGTGTGTGTGTGTGTGTGTGTGTGTGTGTGTGTGTGAACCCACAGATAACGCAATGAATATTTTTCAAATAAAGCAGTGTATGTGTGTGGCTTTGTCCTTTGGCTTTTCTGGTAACATTATATTATGCACAGACGGAGTGAATATGTATGAGGCAGTGAGATTGATGGGTGGAGTTAACAGTACAGTCACACTCGATATTTCCTTCACAGTGGTCCAAATATAACGCTTCTCATCCAATTTGCTGGGCGATTTCAGTGTCTACCCTGCGTCATTTATTAATTTCCTACCGCCATTGCTACACCCACGCCCACACCAGCAGACTGAGCCGTCCCCACAACACATACGATAACCAATAGGCGAGTTTCTTGTGCGGCGCTATATTCAAACCTCCCTGTACTTTTACACCAAATCAAAACCCCTTCCGGAAGCCAGTAGACCAAAAACCAAAAAGGAAGAATCTCAAAGAAAATATTATCCAGGGAAGGTAAAATTTAAACTTTTTCCCAGACTGTCAATATAAATGGCACTGACCCGAGATTAGAACATAAGAATATTATGAGGTGCACCGTCACCAGCAACATCTCAAAACCTAGTGGATAATAGCGTGCAGATCCTGGAAAACTTTACACTCCTTCAATGCCTTCTCAGAAACCAATATGATATACATGCTTAACAGACCATGAATAATCGATAGCGCTGTTCCCGAAACCCCACACACTGAAAGAAATTGTTAACCACAGTTGTACATGTGAGCATAATAACAGAAATTACATTCCCTCGGTATTAACAATCTGGTTTTGTAATATTTATGAAATAATAGACATAGACAGATCGACAGACATATGGGCTATAGACAGAAATGTGTGTGTGTGTGTGTGTGTGTGTGTGTGTGTGTGTGTGTGTGTGTGTGTGTGTGTGTGTGTGTGTGTGTTTTCGAGTTTTCTCTATCGGTCCTTGTCCCAGTACATTATTACCGGTAATCAAAATTTTCCTTTTCATATTGTTGCACCCACATTATTTACTTCTTCACCACACACTGTTCCTGCAACCTCCTCTCTCTTGACTGCCACGTATTCTTCCCTTCCACCAAATGTCATTCTTCATTCCTGCTGTCTCCTCCCCCTGAATATTTCCTCGGCTTCCACACGCTTACTTCCCTTCCTTCCTCACACCTTTACTTATGTCTGTCTATGTGTAGTTATCAATAGTTCTTTCACCTAAACTTGGCCCAGACTTTCGTCGTTTTGTAGCATATTTCACGTATATGGCTCAGTGGCAAAGACAATACTACGGCTCTACACCCTTTCCGTAGCACTTCTTCGTGACTCAGAATCATCCTTAGGTGTTAATGTCATTTATAGCTTTGCCTTTAAAATTCAGATATTGCAATTTTAGGCCAAGTTAAGATGAAAAGGGTAGAGCTAACTCTTACCAAAGGCCACAACCTGTTACGTGTGTCCTCGGCAATTCTTGGGTCATTTCCGTCCTTACTGAGTAATGACGGTGTTGTTGATAATAAAGGCCTTTGTAACAGTACTAATAGTGGTGGTAGCGGTGACAGTGGTGGTAAGGGTGGTGGGTGTGAGGATGGATGGCAGTGACAACACCAAATAAGATGGATGAATGCTGAGATAGAACTGATAATGGATGATGACTGGCAGAACGATGTCTTGTATTCTTCTCTCTCTCTCTCTCTCTCTCTCTCTCTCTCTCTCTCTCACACACACACACACACACACACACACACACACACACACACACACACACACACACACACACATGTATGGTAGCCGCCTATACCTGACAGCTTGAGGGACACGTTCATAAATCATTCAGCTAAATCCCCGTGTGGGAGGCAGTGTAGGTGACATTCCCCACCCTTGTGTGTGTGTGTGTGTGTGTGTGTGTGTGTGTGTGTGAGAGAGAGAGAGAGAGAGAGAGAGAGAGAGAGAGAGAGAGAGAGAGAGAGAGAGAGAGAGAGAGAGAGAGTGTCGAAACTGTGGTAAGAGAGAGGAGAGTAGAGAGTGTGTGAAAATGGAGAAGGAAGAGACAGTCAAAGAGAACAAAGGCAGAGAGAGAAGGGAGAAGCAAGGGGAAGGGGAGACTAAAGAAACTGTGTTAACTGAAAAGCCAAAGGAAGGAGGAAAAGATATAGAACTGAGGGGAGAAGGTAAAAATAAATAAATGAGAGAGAGAGAGAGAGAGAGAGAGAGAGAGAGAGAGAGAGAGAGAGAGAGAGAGAGAGAGAGAGAGAGAGAGAGAGACAGACAGACAGACAGACAGACAGACAGACAGTCAGACAGACAGACAGACAGAGAGTTCAAAATCGATAGTAAAAGTCAAAAAAGATCCCGTCAGTAACTTGGGCTCTAAAATTGGCATCTATCTATCCAGAACTCTAAGCTATAACAACAGATGAACAACAGAATATAATGCAAGTCACGAAGAAGTGCTATGGAAAAGATGCACTGCCGTACTGTTTTCTTTTTAGGCCATTGCGCTACGTGATGTAATCTGTAAAATGGACGAAAATCTAGACCAAGTTAAGATGAAAGAACTGTAGTAAAAATTAAACGTTCTCTTTAAAACATGGCTTAACTTTCTTCTCTTTACTCCAATAATTACACGTTATGATGACACCCTGCCAAGTACCCACAGTCTCCTTAATGCCACGTGTAAAAATTATATTCCAAGTGAAGAAATTTGGTTTTGGTTCGCGTTATATGGATAGTATTGGGAAGATACAACTATTGCAATCTTTATGCGCTGGATTCTTCATCTTAAATTAGAAACAATAGTGAAATATTTTCTTTCCATCCTTTCCTGCTTCTCTCCCCCTCTCCCCCTCCCTCTTCCTTTCCCTCTCCCCCTCCCTCTTCCTTTCCCTCTCCCCCTCCCTCTCCCTTTCCCTCTCTCTCCCCTCCACGTCCTCCCCGTCACCACCCGGGCCACAACAACACATGGGAGGATTCGGCCTGACAGGGATTCACCTCCGGGGGGATTTCGGCTCACGCTATCGGCTTGTGGTGGGCCGAGGTGAATGGAGAGGAGGAAACTGTCGAAGGGAAAGCGGAACCACGGAAGATGAGAGGTGAGAGGAGTGGAGAAGATGGTATATTGTAGGCTAAGGAGGGAAACACAAGACATGGAAAACTTGAATGGACAAGGACCATTTGGAAGTTATTGTGTATTACTGTATGTTTAATCGTCAATGTTACCTTTCCACTTCTGACGTTCTTAACTACAGATACGAAGAAGTAAATAGGAAGAAAAGGATCGAGGAGAGACGGTGAATAAAACCCACACTTGTAGTGTGCGTTTTATTCACCGTCTTTGATTATCACGCAAGAGTGATTCATCCAGCCATCGAGGAGAGAATAACAGAGGAGACAAGAGAAAAGGAAAAGAGACAGAGGCGAAGAAAGCGAGAGCAGGGTGTTGCAAAAGTAATACCTAGATAGATCTTACGACGCACACTAAGTATTACTGTGGATGAAATTACCGGGCACTCTTTGTAGCAGAACTTAGAAGGTACGAGAAAGTCAAAAAGAAAATGTACAAAAGAGAGAGAGAGAGAGAGAGAGAGAGAGAGAGAGAGAGAGAGAGAGAGAGAGAGAGAGAGAGAGAGAGAGAGAGAGAGAGAGAGAGAGAGATTCGTGTATAAGACAGGAGGGGCAGCAATGGCTCCCTGATGTCTGATTAATTAACCTGGCATCCAGTGAGGCAGCAGTGGTCAGGGCGAGGGTGAAGGTGAGGGTGAAGGAGGAGGAGTGAGAATGGATGAACAGCGAGAGTTAGACTGAGGGTGGGGATGAAGCTGTGGATGAGGGTGAAAGGGTGGAGGTCGGTGGTAAGAGTGTGAATGAGGGGGAGGGTACGGGTGAGAGAAAGGGTGAAGGTAAAGTGGTAAGGGTGAAGGTGAGGATAAGGGTAAGGAGCAGGGGTTAGGGTGATAATGAAGGTAATGGAAACAATAAGGGTGAGGGTGAGGGTGGGGGGATAGGGGTCAGTGGTAAGATTGAGGGTGAGGATGATGGTGAGGGTACAGGGGATGAGGGTGAGGGTATTGGTAATGGAAAGGGTTAGAGTAAGCGTGAAGATAAAGAGGGCGGGGGTCAGCGATAAGGGTGAGCGTGAGGGTGTTTCTTTATGGGTATGAGGAATAAGAACAATAACAACCCCTTCAGTATAAAGACGTGTTTCCTGTGATGAAATATAGTATGTTATCTTGTCTTATACGATACAAGATAACATACGTCCTAAGGCTGTGGGAGTTACTAGATAAACATGTAAGACAGACAGACAGGCAGATAGACAGGAAGTGCTGATTAACAGGTAAACAGAAGAGAGAGACAGGCGGTAACAGAATAACAGAAAAGAGGCAGAAGTGGTGACAGGTCAAACAGAAAGCCTCTCATGCCAGTCACACCTCTCCTCTTGGGTGATAAAACTTGGGCTGAAGATGTGTGTGGTGTTGAGAGAGAGAGAGAGAGAGAGAGAGAGAGAGAGAGAGAGAGAGAGAGAGGATGAAGGTAAATAAACACTTGATGAAGGAGAGACGAGACGCGAACTGGGAACACAAACACGAGTGAGAGATGAGCCTTCAGTGCTCGCCCAAACACTGAAGGATATAAGACAAGAAGAACACGGTAAAAATAAGGTGGTTGAATGGTGGAGCAGTGGACTGTGTGTGTGTGTGTGTGTGTGTGTGTGTGTGTGTGTGTGTGTGTGTGTGTGTGTGTGTGTGTGTGTGTGTGTGTGTGTGTGTGTGTGTGTGTGTGTGTGTGTGTGTGTGTCCTTCAAGAAAGTCTTTGTCGAAACTCAGCCTGAATGATTAAGTTTATATAAGGGTAGAACATCAAATCTCTATCAGGATTATCTATAGCCAGACGCCAAACGATAGTATTCAGTTAAGGATGGATCTATGGTAGTTAACTATTAGAATCTTATTGATGAATCTCGGTTCCATGGCCAGAAAACCAAGAAAAAATTTGTGTGTGGGTTACTGGGTCTGTTGGTCAGAGGGTGAAAAAGGGTGGGAGGTGTGTGGCAGAAAGAGGGAAAGTTCTGAAGGTTATGGGTGATATTTTGGAGGTTGGAAGAAAGTGAGAGAGAGAGAGAGAGAGAGAGAGAGAGAGAGAGAGAGAGAGAGAGAGAGAGAGTTATGTGGTGTGGTGTGCATAGTGTGATTTGGTATGGTGTGTGGGATCTTCTTTTGTGGTTTAGTGTGGTTTCTAAAGTGTGTAGTGTAAATTTCTCTTTAAAAAACAACCTTCCTGTCTCTCATCTGTTTCTTTCTTCTTATTCTCGCTCTCTCTTTCCTCCTTCCTACTATCACACACTCATGGCTGTGTGTGTGTGTGTGTGTGTGTGTGTGTGTGTGTGTGTGTGTGTGTGTGTGTGTGTGTGTGTGTGTGTGTGTGTGTGTGTGTGTGTGTGTGTGTGTGTGTGTACACTTCCATGTGACACGCTCTCAGATCTGAAAAGCGATTCCTTCGATGAAGAAAAAAAACGTGCAAAATATATTGAAGGGAAAATTGTGTGTTATTGAAGGGAAAACTGTGTGTGTGTGTGTGTGTGTGTGTGTGTGTGTGTGTGTGTGTGTGTGTGTGTGTGTGTGTGTGTGTGTGTGTGTGAGAGAGAGAGAGAGAGAGAGAGAGAGAGAGAGAGAGAGAGAGAGAGAATGTCCGTCTGTCTGTCAGTTCACAAGATTCCAACCTCCACCTCTAGTTTAACCCCACACATAATCCTAACCTCATCTCTCACACTGCATCTCTCACGTCCCATATTCCAAGTCTATCCTCCTCTCCCCCGCAGCCCGTGCACTGCCTCCTCTACCGTACTGTCATCTCCCACATCTTTTTCCCTTACGTCTCACTCCCACCACCCTCCTTCTCAATCACTTGTCCACTTCGATCTGTTTTTCTATATCGTTCATCCCTCCATTCTCTTGTTTTTCCACTCCCATCCTCTTTCTAGCATTCCCTCATTCTTCTCCCCCCTCCCCCAACTACTTCCAGCACCCTACCCGTATCCCTGACCGCCTTGGAGAGAGCTCCAACATACTTGACCTCTTCCTCACAACTAATCCTTCTGCTTACTCTGTTAATCTTTTCTCTCCGTTGGGCTCCTCCGATCACAACCTTATTACCTTAACCTGTCCTATCACTCCGGTACGGCCTGTGGACCCTCCAGGGAAACGTCGTCTGTGGCATTTTGGAGCCGCGGACTGGGAGGCCCTCAGGCAGTACTTCTTTGATTTTCCCTTGAATGATTATTGCTTCCATGGCCGTGAGCCATCTGAGTGTGCCTTGCGCATTACGGAGGTTATTCTCTCGGGCATGGAAGCATACATTCCTTTCTCATATCCTTTGACTAACGCAAGAAAGCCTTGGTTTAATCACGCTTGTTCTAATGCTGTCCGCAACAAGGAGAAGGCCTACAAAAGGTACCGGAGCCAACCCACCCCTGAATCACATAATCTTTACGTTTCTGCCCGGAATCGTGCTAAGTCTGTTCTTCGCTCTACTAAAAATAATTTCATCCATACTAAATGCTCTCAACTCTCCAACTCGAATTCTTCCCGCTCCTTCTGGCACCTTGCCAAAAATCTTTCTAACAACTTTACCTCATCATCCTTCCCTCCTCTTTTCTACTCTGATGGTTCTGTAGCTATTTCTTCTACTGATAAAGCAGATCTCTTCGCACAGACTTTCTCCTCCAATTCCACCTTAGACGATTCCGGTGCTGTTCCTCTATCACTTCCCCCTCTGACTTCCTCATGGCTGACATTAAAATTTCTTCAGTTGATGTATTTTCTGCCATCACTGGCCTCAGTACTAACAAGGCATATGGGCCTGATGGGGTCCCTCCTGTTGTTCTCAAGAACCGTGCTTCTGTGCTTACACCCTGCCTAGGCAAACTATTTCGCCTTTGTCTGTCAACTTGTACCTTTCCTTCTTGCTGGAAGTTTGCTCTCATTCAGCCAGTCCCAAAGAAGGGTGACCACTCCCAACTCTCCAACTATCGTCCAATTGCTTTAACGTCCTGTATTTCAAAAGTTTTTGAGTCAGTTCTTAATAGAAAAATTTTAAGACGTCTTTCCTATCACAACCTTCTTTCCGATCGTCAGTATGGGTTCCGTCAGGGACGCTCCACTGGCGATCTTCTCACCTACCTTTCAGACTCCTGGTCATCCTCCTTTCGGGACTTTGGCGAAAGCTTTGCCATTGCACTTGACATCTCAAAGAATTTCGATCGACTCTGGCATAAATCTTTAATTTCCAAACTGCCCTCTTACGGTTTCTATCCTTCTATCTGTGCCTTCATCGCTAGCTTCCTTTCTGGTCGTTCTATAGCCGCTGTTGTAGACGGCCATCGTTCTTCTCCTAGAACTATCAACAGTGGTGTTCCTCAGGGCTCTGTCCTATCACCAACTCTCTTCCTTTTATTCATCAATGATCTTCTAAGCTGTACATCTAACCCTATCCACTCATACGCTGATGACTCCACCCTTCACCTTTCCATTCGGTTCCCGCAACGCCCATCTCAACAGTTACTTCAAGAAACAAGGGATGAGGCTATGGCACACCTAATGTCTGACTTGGCTCATATCTCTGACTGGGGTAAAAATAATATGGTTGTCTTTAATGCATCTAAGACTCAGTTCTTACACTTATCAACCCGACAAAATCTTCCACAGGTATACCCACTAATGTTCAATAATATTCAGCTTAATCCTGCATCATCCTTGAACATGCTTGGGGTTTCATTTACTCGGGACTTATCTTGGAATGATCATATTACATCTCTTGTAAAATCTGCTTCCAAGAGATTGGGTGTGCTAAGCCGACTCCGCTCTTTCTTTACCCCTGCACAATTGTTGACTCTATACAGGGGTTTTATCCGCCCCTGTGTGGAGTACAACTCTCATGTGTGGGGAGGCTCCCCACATACAGCTCTTCTCAATAGGGTGGAGTCAAAGGCATTTCGTCTCATTAACTCTCCTCCTCTTACTGACTCCCTTCAACCTCTGTCTCTTCGCCGCACTGTTGCATCTTTATCTCTTTTCTATCGCTACTTTAATGGTCACTGCTCCTCTGAACTGTCTGCTTGCATTCCTCCAACTCTACGACGGGCGCGTAGCACCCGTCTGGCAGCTAACTCTCATCCCTTTTCTGTCCAGCTCTCTAATGCAAGAGTTAACCGTTACTCTCAGTCTTTCATTTATGCAACAGGTCAGCTCTGGAACTGTCTCCCTCTGTCTGTATTTCCTGCTGCCTATGATCTCCAGTCTTTCAAACGTAGTGTGTCCAGGCATCTCAAAATGATCGGATCTTGAATTTGGCTCTCTATTGTATTTTGTTTTTCTCTTGGAGGGAACGGTTACTGCGAGCTCATGGCCTTTGGTTCCTTCTTCCTCGCATAAAAAAAAAAAAAAAAAAATTATCCCCCTTCCCTCACTACTTCCTCCATCACCCACCCCCTCCCCACTACTCCCATCATCACCCACCCCCTACCCTCCCAGGCATGAAGCTCAGTACCAGCCATTAGAGTGTGATTGTTGCCTCATCCAGTGGTGGACAGGCGTCATTATCACACTTAGTGCACTCCTACTGCCCTTACCCCTCACTCTCACACACCCCCTCCCTCCCTCCCCTCACAACATACCCCCTCCCTCCCCTTCTCACACTTTCCTCCCTCTCCACCTGCCCCTCCCTCCCCTTCATCCACTTTCCTCCTCATCCCCTCCCTTCTCACCTTTGCTCCCCTCTCACGTACCCTCCCTCCCCTTCTCACACTTTCCTCCCTCTCACGTACCCCTCCCTCCTTCTCACACTCACCTTCCTCCCTCTCACACACCCCTCCTTCCCTTCTCACACCTTCCTCCCTCTCACATACCCCTCGCTCCCTTCTCACACCTTCCTCCCCCAGGGGAAGTGTTGGTGGAATGGACAGAGCGCTGGCCTGCTGTTGGAAAAGACGCAAATCGATCCCAGCTACACCAGACGAATATACAATTTGTGGATTGGAGTTTCGATAAAACGGCCAGCGACATGTCAAAAAAAAAAAAAAAAAAAAAAAAAAAAAAAATCACTACTGAATGAGGTAGACAGTTGTATTCAGTATGGACGGTGGGAATTAATGCCAAGCTGGTGACAGGTGAAGTAATGTGATATTTAGGAGGGCTGCTGCGCTTTAAATTACGGACTGTCTACTCTGTACTTACAATCGAAAGCATAAAAAAAAGAAGTCGTACTCTCTGCCCTCTCCCCCCTCTCCATCACACACCTGCCTCCAACCCTTTCTTCTTGACACCAGGAAAGTATTTGTGCCCGGCAGGGAAATACAGTTACAGGTAAAGGTTTATAATGAGAGGTTTCGTGAACGGTGGCCAGAGAACACAGGAAAATACGCTGAACCGAGTGGTAAATGGTGAATGGAGCTGACTTGCGTGTTGGTATTGGAAAGCCCACATTCAGTTTTAGCATAAACTTTGTTCAAACAACTGTGGAAGGGTGGGAATGTGTTGTGGAGAGGGTAATGGTAGTTAGCTATAGTGTATTCTTCAAGCATTCTTCAAATTATCCCTCCTTACTGTTAATCTGTCATCAAAGTTTAGTACAGATCCAGTCGTGTATCAGTGAAGTCTTTGTCTCTGATTCTAAATAAAATCAGTTTTTATTTTAGTATCATCAACAACTTAGTCTTCGCGCAGATTATTCCCCTAATATTACCATCACCATAAAGCAATATCTTTTACATATTATTACAAAAAACTACTCCTATTGATGGGAAGGGGGGGCGTGTCATTCATCATAGGGTCTTCTGGAGGCTGGGGTAAAAATGACAGCGTGATGGAAGTGATGGATGGAGGTTGAGGCCGCCACAGCTGGCTTTAATGTACTACCAACACTGTCGAGAGTTTCAGTAGTATGGAGTCGCTGTGAGAAAGGTGTCAAATGAGTACAGATAGTAAAGTCGGTAAAATGCAGTTATTGGTAGTCTTTGTGAGGTGCTGAGGCCCGGGGCTAGGCTACAGAGAGGGGATATAGGTAAAATAAGTATCGGTAATTAGAAGAAATGACACGAATGTAATCCCACTCTGCGCTGGTGTTAGTGATTTTGCCATTGGTAGAGCAAGAAACAGATCTAGTGAACGGAAACTGTATGAGGAAAAGTGGACGACATGATGAAATACTTTTACATATTTTTTTTAGTAATAGTAGCATGAGTGTATTCCAGTGTGTCTGTGAGTAACTGGACCTGCTTGCCGTACTGAACTGAACTCTTCCCTTGCTCTGTATCACCTAAAAATTTTATTAATATATTCAGTCAGTACAAGACTTTCAAATGACTAAGAGCAAGTGCGTGACTGTATCGGAGTGTGAGTGAATTTAAGCATGACTGTGTGTGTGTGCGTGTGAATGTGCAGTTGTAACCGCTGAGCACCTGTGACCACACGAGTCAGGTGTGTGTGTGTGTGTGTGTGTGTGTGTGTGTGTGTGTGTGTGTGTGTGTGTGTGTGTGTGTGTGTGTGTGTGTGTGTATGTGTGTGTTCGCCGCGCCAGTGGTGTGCACAGCGGCAGTTTGTCTTGCGATTTATTTTAAGGGTCCTCTATTTACCCTGTGTGTGGTGTGGTCAGGTATAAAAAATGAGTATGGTGTGTGTGTGTGTGTGTGTAAGGAGGTAGGGGGGAGGGACGGAAGCATAGGTAAAGGTAAGGGTCGCACTGCTCTATGATTATCAGTAACTGACAATATTCCCGTATACATTAGCAATTTAACCCAGTCTTTTTTCCCCGTGTGTTTCCTTGTGCGGTGCATTATAATTGGCTGAAGAGGCACACCTTCACGTGGTGGCACTGATATAACCAGACGGATGTGCTACCTGGTTATACAAACGCCAATCAGATCTTTCCCTCTCCCTCTAATGCCAGATGGTGGACTGAAAAGTGCACGTTAAGCCTAAAGTCCACCGGGTTCACGTTTAGGTTGAGCCCGGGGCCTCAACAATAACCCACTTACGAGTATCATGGTCTTAATTATACCGGCTTGTGTTGTTGCAGGGGCCTCTGTGGGGGATAAAAAATATAGGCAGTTTGTTATTATCTGTGGGAACTGGGCCACTAACCACACCTTTAATAAGTCGTGGTTCCTAACATGATGCAAAAGGACGAAATTCTCCGCCAAGGTGAACAAACTTTATATATTCATGTAGTTCAAGGGCAGAAAAAGATAATGCTGTTGCTCTACATCTTTTCCATAGCAGGGCTCCATGACTGGTATCATATTCTAGTTTCAATCGAGGGTTACATCTCAGTATTCAAGATGGGGAGAAGGCAATTTTAGGCCACATCAGAGTAAAATGGGGACATTTCTATTACTCGGCACCCAGGCGTCGTTATTTGGTTCACATTTGTCTCATTAGTTCCATCAGTCTTCTATACACTCAGTAACGGCAGTCTTTGTAAATCACCATCATCATCACCATCATCAACGTACGAACTCTAGATACTACAAAAGAGGTGGGGTAAAATATCCTCCTTCATTTTTCTTTACCATAAAAATAAGGTGTCTAATCACCTCAAAATCCTGCCCGGCCTCTCACACACATTACCCCCTTCATCATCGCCATTACATGTGTGTGGTGTTGGTGTTCAGTGATCGTTGTGAGGATAGGCTGACCCACGATGTATACTGCTTGTAGCCATTACGTAGAAAGCGGTGTAGATAGCGGTGTCCTTGGGTGGTAAGGTAACAGTAGTCGCACTGTTGTAACTAAAAGACTGAACGTGTCGGCAAGCCCCCAGTTACTCACAGACGTTTGTGCACTCTTAATGGGGAGTAAATACAAGGAAGTGGGGTGAGGCAGGTGGGAAAACAGGGAAGTGGGGTGAGGCAAATGGGAAAAAGTGGAGTGAGGCAAGTGAGAAGGTCGGGGAGTTGGATGAGGCGGGTGGGAAGAAAGGAAAGTGGGGTGAGGTGGCCTAGGCGGGAAGGCAGGGAAGTATGGTGAGGCAGGGAGAGTCTTTACGCAGTAGAAAAAAAGTGAACTGAAATAAAAGAAATGGTAAAGTCTGGCGCGGCAGGAAGGCAGACAGGCAGACAAAGAGTACGGCAAGCAGGTAAGCAGTAAGGCAGGCAGGTGGTGTGAAAGTTGCACGACACTTTAACATGCAACTACTCCCTCCCCCCACACACACACACACCATCATCATCACTCATATATACTTAAGAAAAACACACAATGACATGCATACACACATCGAAGAGACTCAAACACATCCACATAAAGCACAGATGATTACCAGAATGCACACGTACACCAAAGAGTCTGTTAAAAAGGCACTTATATACTTACACACATACACACACAAATACATACATACACCTGTACATTCCAAAATACATATACTTGCACATCTGAAGTCTAGCAGTACACATTGGTATGTACACACGATCAAAAATTTAATGCACACACGGGTACATACACCAAGTTTATGTATATGGACATCGAGATACGCTGAGATATACACACGCGAGCACTTAGCAATGCACACGAATAGTTGGTGTGTGCGTGATGATGACGGTCATAAACTCGGTTATGTAACACACACACACACACACACACACACACACACACACACACACACACACACACACACACACAAAGGTGGTACACGTGTTTTTATCCACAGGTACTCATGGGTAGGTGTGCGTGTGTAGAGTGTGTGTACTTATAGGCCAGCTGTACGTACACAGGCCGTAATCATCCTTCACTTTCCTCTTCCCTATTCTTTTACATGCCGTACTTTTCTGTTCTCCACTCCCTCCTCTCTCTATCCCACGCCATCTCTCCCATCTGTGTTCCTGCGCCTTTCTAGGTCTATCTTCCTTCCTCAAGTTCTTTTCTTTTTTTCTTTTGATTTTCTCTTAGCACTTTCGATTGTCTTCTCGCCTCCGCCCTCCTCTCCACTTCTCTTTGTCTCCCATTCCTCTCGACTTTTCATTTTACTATTATTACTGCCTCTCCACTCCCTCAACTCTTCAAAACTCTAGTAGTGTCTTCCCTACTGCTTTCATTCTTCCCTTCCCTTCCTTTCTTCTCCCCTCTCATTGCTTTCCCATCACTATCCCTCCCTCCTTTCCTCTCGCCCTCCCTCCATCGCTTTCTGAACTCCCCTCATTTCTCTCCACTGAATCGCCTCCCCTTCCTTTTTACCCCCCATCTTCATCCCTCGCCCATCCTCTCCGTCCTTGACCTTATCCCTTCTTTTCCTCCAACCCTGATATCTCTCCACCTAAACCCTCCCCTCTCTTTTTTTCTCCCCTCTCCTCATTCCTAACCCTCTTCCCTCCTTCTCTCTATCCTGCCCCTTCACCCTTCTCCCCACCTTCCCCACTCCACCAGCACCGGCTATTATGATGAACTTTCAGGGATGAGTAGCACTTAAAGTGTGTCCTCAGCTTTAATAGCATCATTCTCCCTGTGTAATTCCTAGGATTATGAGTGACGTACGTAAGTGTGTGTGTGTGTGTGTGTGTGTGTGTGTGTGTGTGTGTGTGTGTGTGTGTGTGTGTGTGTGTGTGTGTGTGTGTGTGTGTGTGTGTGTGTGTGTGTGTGTGTGTGTGTGTGTGTGTGAAAGATTAGAGAGAGAAAGAGAGAGAGAGAGAGAGAGAGAGAATAAGAATCGGCGCCTCTGGGTACATTTAAACTGTCTTCGTTAGTCTTGGTCGTACACATCCTGAAGTGACCTTGTTTTCAGTTGTATTTTATGCTATTCTAAAAGTTATATAACTAAGCAGTTTTTAAGCTAACTTGGCCTAAAACTGCCATCTCCCCATCTTGAAATCAAAACCGTACCAACAGATTAACGTAACAATGTGGTGCTAGTCACGAAAAAAGTGCTATGGAAAGGATGTAAGGCCGTTGTATCATCTTTTTCCGCCAATGACGTATGTGAAAGTTGCAAAGGACAAAAATCAGGGCCAAGTTAAAGCCGTATAATGTCCTCATTTGTGTACCTAAATATTGTCTAGTACCTCGTGATGTGGCTGGCGCTGCTGAGTCCAGCCTAATTAACAAACCAGGAATTGCACACACAAACTGCCCTTAATGGCCCTTGTGATGTAATTATGCCGGGTGGAAACAATACACGCAAAATAATTGTTGATGACATTCTTGTAATTACTGTAGGTTCCTCTCTCTCTCTCTCTCTCTCTCTCTCTCTCTCTCTCTCTCTCTCCTCTCATTAGGGTACAGTGAGTCCACGCACGGTTGGCCAGTAATGTTGATCGATGACAATAATAACCAAGTTTCTTGAGATATATTGTATGTTGAAAACCTTTAAGTTTTTTTCTTCTTCTTCCACAACCTCATAGTTTTCTCCTCCTCCTCCTCTTCTTCACCATGTTCTCCTCCTCCTCCTCTTCTTTTCTTCATAAGTATGAGTGTTTGTTCTCACTCCAACCAGGCAGCCAGCCACCCTGCCTGCCTGATACTGTGGCGCTGTTGCTGGGGAAATATGGTAGAAGTGGTGGGGGAGGGAAGCAGCAGCTGGGAGGGTAGGGGAGGGAAGGGAGGCAGCAGTTGGGAGGGGAGAGGGACAAAAGCGGGAGGGGAGGGGGGCACATATGGGAGGGGAGAGGAGTGGGGATAGCAGCTGGGAGGGGTATAAAGGAATACAAAGGAAAGCAAACAGCAACAGACCTTATGGTCCTTTCGAGGCTGTTTGTTACAGAGTAGACTATGACTACGAAATCTAATTCTGTATGCTGAAGCATAAGGATAGTAATGCACGAAGGCAGGTGAAACAGCTGGGAGAGGAAGGGGCAGAAGCTGGGAGGGGTGGATGAATGGGAGAGTGGGTGGAACAACAGCTGGGATGGGAAGGTGGAACTACAGCTGGGAGGGGAAGGTGGAACTACAGCTGGGAGGGGAGGGTGGAACTACAGCTGGGAGGGGAGGGTAGAACTACAGCTGGTGGGGGAGGGTGGAACTACAGCTGGGAGGGGTGGGAGGAACTGCAACTAGGAGGGAAGGGAAAGGCAGCAGCAGGAAGGGGAGGGGAGCAGCTGCGGAGAAGGGAGGTGCTGAGTAAGTTTCTAGGATAATATACCGGTATGCTGTGCTAGTGGGATATACTGCCGTCGCCTGTCTTCATTCAGTCCACTCTTCATTATATGCAGAGATGTGGAAAAGGGTTGACCAAAAAAGCTTTATATTTCATAAACCTACAAAATTTAATCCACAGCAAGTGATACCAATAAGAGTAATTCACGTGACTGATTTTCAAAGTTCACTGTGTGTGAAACGGGAAAGGCAACAGAACTTTGTTGCCGACTGCACAGAGCTTAAATATATATAAGCGTCGGTGAGATGCTTACATTTCTAAATTCTTCTTTTTTTACTTGAAATATATTTATCATCAGTTATCATTACAAACTACTGTTTTCCTCCCCGTTTCAATTCTGTTTGCAATACCTATCATTGTCTTCCTATTATCACTTTCTGCTAGAGTAGGCCCAAACACTAACCCACACCCAGTCTCTCCCAGGGTTTACTGCAACTCTTCCTTACTGTTACTATCCACTCATTTTTTTTTTTTTTTTCAGAACTCCCCCAACACTGATTCAGTATCTACCCTACTGACCCAGCCCCTTTAGCCTCTTCCCCAGAATGTAAGAGGATATAATCTTTTCACCCCAGTTTCAGTTTTCTGGTACCTCCTTGTTTAGTTTACAAGACCAGCTTATCATTACACACGCTGTTAATTCACACAGTCATGCAGTGTGGCCTGGGAACTTCACTTACACACCTTGATTAAGTCTCCTTTCCTTTTATCATTCACATATGTGGCAAATTGCTGCTGTAATTCAGGGTCTTCAGTCTGCACGAACAAGCTCTGTAATTGTGCCCTACGTTTAGTCAGTGGCTCTGTTCATTCACTACTCAAGGGTCAGTGACTCCTTCCTTGTTTCAAATGGCAGCAGTGAGTTCATTCAGCTCTGACCCCCCTTCCCAGATTGTTCTATTGCTGTCGATTGATTCCCATGGTATGGGTGGGTCAGTCAGTCATTTAGTTAGCCTCAGGTCACCACAGATATTGTAACCGTGTAGTCTTGAAGTGAGGCTTTGATTGGGAACAGTCAGTCAGTCACATTCAGATCACCACTCATAAAACATCCCACTCTTTCCCCCATTTTCTGTACGGTAACTACGAGTATATCAGTCACCTGTGTTTTGCAGTCGTATTTCTGCAGGTGATTTTTTTCCTGTAAGGACTTGTTAGCGACTAGATGTGTTAAGACCAAAGTTCATTTTGCTCTTAAATACTCGGCTGTTTTTAATGCTGTAGCTGCCGGTATATCTTGAACGGAAAGTGCTTTGTGTTATGAGTACAATCATGAATAAAATATAGTGTGTGTGTGTGTGTGTGTGTGTGTGTGTGTGTGTGTGTGTGTGTGTGTGTGTGTGTGTGTGTGTGTGTGTGTGTGTGTGTGTGTGTGTGTGTGTGTGTGTGTGTGTGTGTGTGTGTGTGTGTGTATTCAGGCGAGGCGGTGAGTGACACGAGTGTGTCATTATGGGTGAAATTTGTCGTCATTATCCTTTTTATGTGGCCTTATGAGTGTCATCATGGGGCTATTATCTTAGTTCTTCACTCTCTTTTTATTTCTTTTTCGCCTATCATCCCTTCACCTATCACTTTTTGCTCACCTTTTGCACGTTTTCACATCATTTTCCATTCCTTCATTTCCGTATTTCCTTCACCAGTCCAAAGGATCTTCCATACACCCAGCTATGGCTATAATTTGGAGTTATAGTAATAAACTTAATTATATAGAGTGGTCCTTACATAACAACCTGATTCTCACGCAATTAAGGGGCGGCTCAGTCACTGTACCCAATTTCAACCTTGCATTTTTTTTTTTTTTTGCTTCACATTATCCTTTTTGTGTCTTACAGTGTCTGCTTTTTTGCATTCATTGACAATAGTGTCTATTAGTAATCTTATGAAGCAACTAAAATGTCTTCACAAAAGCCTATCAAACCTTCCTCGTGACATACAAGATAATGGGAGCAATATACGGACCGCCCTGTACTGAAGCACAGAGTGAAAGGTATTAAAATAAGTATATTAAATGAGGGGAGTTGTGCAGGAATCCGGGAGGCTATAACCAACAGTCCCTAATAATAATAATAATAATAATAATAATAATAATAATAATAATAATAATAATAATTATAAGAATAAGAATAACAATGTAACCATCTTAGTTTCTTACATCTGCTGGTTCCATTTCCTCTTTCCTTGATCCTGTTTTCTGTTTTCCTGCTAATTATTTCCCCTTCATCCATATGCATACTCACTCTGCCCTTCCTTCCCCTCCCTCTTCCCTCCTTTCATTACCATTTCATCTCCTACCCTCGCATTCAGTATCAGGTGTCTGTGCTGGAATATGTAGCGTCTGATTTCCACCAGGCCTGATTCTCTGTTTACCTGCCTGCCTCCCCCCCTTTCCCAAGCAGAAGGTGTTTGAGTTAAAGGAAATAGACAGTACCTTATATTTTGCTCACAGTTTCACACACACACACACACACACACACACACACACACACACACACACACACACACACACACAGAACAAAGCAAAACATCCATGCAAACAGAACACACAAGCAAACACATAAACACTGGCTGAACTCGTTACTTTAGCTGAAATATAACATTACAGAATGTTCCATGAAGTGTGCCTGACTTTATGAGGATATTCATAGGCTAATTTTGAACACGATTCCTGTTCTCAATCGGCATGGAGCTACAAGTACTAATGATCTTATGGGTGAGACTACGAATAATGCAACCATTTTCACCCACAATCAACAGTAAAAGCACTTCCGAAACGGCTGATTATTGGACCCACGTTGGTATAGTACGTTGTTCAGAATTATCCCAAGGTTTTCCTGGCCACTCTGAGTATAAGCCACGGGTCTCCACCAAGTGGTAATTTTACGTAGTCCGCGAATCTGAGAATTGTTTGAGTACCGTAGCATGTCAAGAGAGTCCCTTCACCACTTATCAATGACCATATCTTTAATGTTTATATGAGCTGAACATTAATACCAGAATATCAGTCAAGTTGTATTTTGTAATTACTGGATTTTTCTTGGAGTGTTATATCAGAGTCCATCACATACCCCAGTGAGACATAAAGCAAAGGTGACTACTTAACCTAAGGTATTGTTGATCTGCACTGATAGTGTTACCTGCTTGATAATATACCTTAGTGGTTAGATAAATATATAGATAACATGAATAGGTAGGTAAAGAGATTGTGTGTGTGTGTGTGTGTGTGTGTGTGTGTGTGTGTGTGTGTGTGTGTGTGTGTGTGTGTGTGTGTGTGTGTGTGTGTGTGTGTGTGTGTGTGTGTGTG
Source organism: Coenobita brevimanus (assembly GCF_032717465.1). Classification (NCBI taxonomy): domain Eukaryota; kingdom Metazoa; phylum Arthropoda; class Malacostraca; order Decapoda; family Coenobitidae; genus Coenobita; species Coenobita brevimanus. The sequence goes on from NC_136995.1 coordinate 19,348,528, forward strand.
TGTGAAAAAGAATGAAAAACGTGTAGTGGAAGTTAACGGGAATTGAAGTGAGTGTGCTGGAGAGAGAAGAGCGTGGGACTGGCAGGGTGTGAGTGGGAGAGGAAAGGTGAAGTGAGAAAGTATGAGAGAACTGAGGCAAAAAGATGTCCAAGGAACTTTATTCTTCATTTAAATTCACCTCGTCTTAGCTCATTTCTTTCCTTTCCTTCACTTTTTTTCTCCTCCATATCACTCATTAGTTCTTTTAGGTTGTCTTTATCTCTTTTCTTCACTTCTTTTCTGACGCGTATTCTTTTCTCTTCTCCACCTCACTTCATTTCTCCTGTGCTTTATCCTTTTGTTTTCACTCCACTCCCATTTTCTTAATTCTCGTGTCTTGTCTTCAGTCCTCTTCTCTCTTCCCTTCTCTTGTCACCGCTTCTCCGTTTTTTCATCCATTTTGTTTTTCTCATCACTTTTTGCTTCTCATGTGCATCCCTGTTTTCTTTTCCGAGTCAAGCATAGTCCACTTCCCATTCCATCCGCTGTCGTGTGTGTCATGTCATCCCCTTTTATCTTTATGACTCTCCATCTCCGGCACCAGCCATAAAGGTAGTGGCAATGGGGTGGGTGACGGTGGTAGCATACTGTATATGTCACGTTCCATCACAGTCCTCCCGCCCTCCCTCTCTCATCTCCCTTTTCTATTACCCTCTCATCTCCCTCCTCATTTTCCCCTTCCACCAAAGCGAAGGAAGAAAATGACGACCCAGTGAGGGAGATGACTGAGAGGGTGCCTGTGGAGTGGACGGTTGGTGGTGGTGATCAGTTTTAGGCCCAGCTGACTTGTCGCTCTTGGCACCATCTTAAAACTTTCAATGAGCTGGAGGTAACACTCAGCTTAAACATTCCTGGCGCATCACCTGTTCTTTAGCTTCAGTCTGTGAGCCAAACATCATAGTCCCACCTTTCCCATGCACAGCCCTATAGATGTATACATGACTATAGCGCCGGTGGAGTTGTGGGAGGGAGTGGAGGTGAGTTGTGACAGAGGTTGGATATGTTTTTGTGTTTTTGTTCCCGTCACCCTTGATGAACCGTGGAGTGAGGCACAGAGAGGTTGGATGTGTGGAGGGATGGAGGAAGAATGGGAAGGTAGGCTGGGTGGAGGGACACAGGAAGAATGTGGAGGGATAGTATGCTCGGAGATCTGATGTATTTTTATAAGGTGGAACAAGATTAGGAAGTACCATGGAGGAGTAAGTGGACAGAATCGTAATGAATAACACAGTGCTGGGAAGACAAGCAGATTGTTTGGCATACGAGAAATATAACCGAAGATTGGATGATAATGTTAGGTTCAAAAACAATCTTTGAAAATGAAAGATACACACAAAGTTACAAAAGAATTAAAACATAAAGTAACCTACATATAGAGACATACGGTTACGAAAATACGGAGATGAAGCAAGCCTACGGATGAAAATAATTAAAGGAAAGGAGAACGAAAGTATAACGATAGGTCAAAGGAGGAGGATGGAAACCTAACCACTAAAAGGGAAAGAGAGGGGCTGAAGGTCGTAACACTGGCACGAATTTCTTTTTCCGGGAAAGTTAGAGTTGGCCTGGGGCGAGTATTGGCTTTTATTTCTTTTTCATCTCTCTACTCCATTCTTTTTGTTTTTTTTAATTCTCATTTTTTTCTCTCTCTTGTTTACCGATATGGGTAGCGTAGTATTGCCACTTAAATCTGTTCTCTCTTATTTTTATCAATCATTTTGTCGTCTCTATCCTTCTTGAGAAATCTTTCCCGCTGCTTCCTCTCTCTTATATACGTCTCTCTCTCTCTCTCTCTCTCTCTCTCTCCGGAAAAACAGAGATAAGATGAGATATATCCTAAGAAGAGACACGTTATTCTAGGCCCGTTCACTATGAGAGGTCCTGCACATAACAAAATCGTATACTGGTAGAAAGAATGAGATAAAAAAAGCGTTGTGGTGCTAGGGAGATTAATGGAAATTCTCTTACCCTCTCAGTACAAAATGTTTCCAAGGCTGAGTAAAAATCGACTGGCTAGGAGGACATCAGAGTGAGGGAGTCTGAGGGGCTGTTAAGGGGAAGAGGGTTGGATGATACCGTAGAAATAAACCGATTACCTATGAATTCCACCTGACACACTAAACACCTATACTCCAACACTATTCTTCCTATTTCACCCACCTGGCCATTCCTCTCGTTTCTCTTCCTATTTCAACCATCTGACCCTTCCTCTTGTTTCTCTTCCTATTTCATCCATCTGACCCTTCCTCTTGTTTTATCTTATTTCATCCATCTGACCCTTCCTCTTGTTTTATCTTATTTCACCCATCTGACCCTTCCTCTTGTTTTATCTTATTTCATCCATCTGACCCTTCCTCTTGTTTTACCTTATTTCATCCATCTGACCCTTGATCTTGTTTCTCTTCGTATTTCACCCACCTGACCCTTCCTCTTGTTTACCTTCCTATTTCACCCACCTGACCCTTCCTCTTGTTTCCCTCCCTATTAAACCCTTGATTTAATAAAAGAAAAAGTCATGGGCAAAAAGAAAATGGGTCTGGCTCTTGTATCGAACCTGGAATTGGACAAAAAGTGATTGAGGAGAAAAGTTCAGAGAGAGAGAGAGAGAGAGAGAGAGAGAGAGAGAGAGAGAGAGAGAGAGAGAGAGAGAGTTACTAGTTAGGAAAAGGTGAAAGGAAGGCAGTGAATATATTAAAATATTAGATAAAAGTCTGGGTAAATGTCAGAATAATGACTCCCCGAAACACAGACATTTTGACCTGTTTGGATGTGTGTTTACTGTTTGACCTATGCCATTATTTAGCTGCTGGAAAACAAAATGATGATAATGATGATGTAGAGTATGGGAAGATGAGCATGACTGGAGGCTGTGGAGAAGGGAAGTGGGGAGAATGACGGGGGTGGAAGTGAGGGAGGGGAAGGGGAATCAGGAGAGAAGTGATGGAGAGAGAAACAGCCAGAGGAAGAAGGCTGATTGGTGTGACAGGACTGGGCGAGGGAGGGGGAGTGAGGGTAGTTCTGGAAGAGGGCTGGACACGGTGTGGTGATGGAGGAAAAAAAGGCGCTGGAGGAAGAAATAGAGACGGAAATAGACGAGAGTGAAAGAGGAGTGAGGGGTAACACTGAGGGAGGGGGGTGGCTGTGACGTAACTAGGGAAAGGGGGCTGGAAGAGGGAGAGGGAGGTGATGGAAGTGGGGGAGAGAGACTGAGGGAATGGGTGGAATGGGAAGGAGGCGGTGGTGGCTGCGGCAGGGCTGGGTGGCTTGGAAGAGTGAGGGGAGAGAGGGGGGGGGGCAAGTGGAGTGAGGGGAGAGGAGGAACTGGGTGAGAGTGGAGTGGGAATGGGGCAATATAAGAAAGGGAAGGGAAATGGTGGTGATGAGAGAAGAGGGGGAGGCTGAATGAGGGTGGGGGGGAGGGAGGAAGGTCTGGAAGAGGGGGAGACGGGTGGGTGCGAGAAAAGAGCAGTTGAGACAGAGAGAGGGAGAGGGGTAGGAGGGCGTGGGAAAGAATGGAATGGGAAGGGACGTTGACGGCTGTGTCTGGGATGGGTGACTGAAGAAAGGGAGAGAGAGAGAGAGGGTGGGTGGGAAAAGAGAGCAGAGGCTGAGAGAGAGGGTAGGAGGATCTGGGAGAGGGTGTAATGGTAAGGGGGCAATATATGGAAGGGAAGAGAGAGGCCTGCTACTAAGGCCTCTCAGAACCAAGATTATTTGACACCAGAATTTTGTGAGGCAGCTGGGTCGTGAGGGGTGTGAGGGTCTTTGGTGTGTGTGTGTGTGTGTGTGTGTGTGTGTGTGTGTGTGTGTGTGTGTGTGTGTGTGTGTGTGTGTGTGTGTGTGTGTGTGTGTGTGTGTGTGTGTGTGTGTGTGTGTGTGTGTGTGTGTGTGTGTGTGTGTGTGTGTGTGTGTGTGTGTTACTGCTGCGCCCGGCATATCTACCACTGCAGATTGTGCAATGCAGATTGTATTTTTATCGGATGAGGCCAATATGTAATAAATACCATGTAAGTTATCCCCTACATGTACCACAGTGCTACTTACTTCAACGTTTTCGCTGTAACGTATTGGTACTGCAGTGCTACTTAAATCAACGTTCTTGCCAGTGTGCAGTACTGCAATTAATTTAGTTCGGTGCAATATTATCATGTTTTGTATCATGTAAACATTCCCTGCCCGCTCGGATGCCCTAAGAAAAAACACATTCTCATATTTACCAGAATCAGCTGGTGAGTCCGTGTGGTGATGTCACTTTGTCAACAGATGCTATTTGCATAAACTGGCTTAACCTTAAGTCAGCCTCAGTGACGTCTTATATTCTTATCTGTTATCACCATCGCCTGCCAACGTCATGTCCACTACTGGTACTTGTGTTTGTGTCACCTTCACCACCATCTTTGCCTCAACCACTCCTCTCTAAACCTGTTTTTTATCATCCATTTTTTCCTTCTTCTTCTTCTTCTTCTTATTATTATTATTATTATTATTATTATTATCATTATTATTATTATTACTATTATTATTATTATTATGTGGAGAGGATGGGGGATGATAATTGGGTGAGGAAGGTGAGAAGTGTTAATATTGGGAGTGGGGTTATGAGGGGTAGACCGAGAAAGACATGGGACGAGGTCATTAAGTATGACCTTGGGGTTAAGGGACTGAACAGGGAGGCTGCAATGGATCGTGCAGCGTGGAGAGCCGCCATTAGGTGACCAAGGCCGACACATGCAAGCATGTTGGAGCCTTTAAAAACGAAACGAAACGAAACGTATTACTATGGTTCTTGTTATTATGACTTATTATACTCTTGCTTCTAGACGATTTTACTTGATGTAGGATGGAGACCTCAAGAATTCACTTTTCTCACGTAATTTCGTATCCGATATATAATTATGACAGAGGGGGATGAGTTGGAGAGAAGGCAACTTGATGACAGAAAAGAGAATGACATGGAGGTGATTCGTCTGTGGACAACCCTTCCGATATTAAGGCGTCTGACTATAATGACAGACACACAAATAAGTAGGTAGGTAGGCAGGTAGGTAGGTAGTAGGTAGGAAGGTACAGACAGACAGACAGAGACAGAGATTCACTTTCCTTCACGTCACCTCTTTCTTCAGTCTTCCTCTTTCCTTGATAACCACTGTTCCCATTTATCATCACTTATCTTCCTCTCTACTACCAATAATTACCCCGGTAGCTGTGGGGGCAATGGGAAATGATAATATAATAGAAATAATATGGAGTGGAGGCTGACTAAAGTGTGAGAGACTGACGAGAAGAGTTGGGTAGAGAGAGCTGAAGTGGAAGGGGAGATCAAGAACAGGGTAGAGAGAAGAGGCAGTGGAATGTATGAGGTAGTATGGCGTGTTGTGGGAAGGGGGTTGTTACTGAGTATGATGTGAATACCTGGAGATTATTTTGTAAAGGCCCTCTCACAGGATGCGGAATTAGACAACAACAGATAAGCCGAGGTGTACAAATATATGAAAGACATCAGTGTAATGCTAGACAGAATGGAAACGGATGAATGAATGAGTGGATTGATGGATGGATGGATAGGCAGACTGACAGACAGATAACAAATAGATAGACAGATAGATCTACAGACACATAGATAGATAGATAGATAGATAGGTAGACAGGCAGATAGATAAACAAAACACTGCAGTGCTTGTGAATCCGGCCCCGTCAATTACCAGTGCCAATTAACCATTTATTAATACTGTTCACTGCACTCCTCCCTCCTCACGTTCTCTTTTCTTCTCTTTTTCCTTCTGATTTTGTTCATTTCCGCTGTTTTTCCTCGATCTTGTTGCTTATGATATTTAACTGATAGATAGAGAAGTAAGTAGACTGATGGGGAGGTAGATAAGTATATAGATAAAAACATACATACGGTGTTTTAAAAAAAATGTATGAAACCTGAGGAAGATATTCTTGAGCAAATTTTAAGTAATAAATGCTATAAAAACACGGGTCTAATTTTCAACAGTTACAGATCTACAAGTACTGTTATGGATGAGTTTTGGGGGGAGACCATTTTGGCTCTTAAGGTACGGCATCTGTCTCAGTGGTAGTGGAATTGGTGTGGCCGGTGCAAGGAACTCAGTGCTGGAGAAAGAAAGCAAGGAGAGGGGAGAGAGGACAGGAGGGAAGAAGGGAAACACAAGACAGAAAAGAAAGAGCAAGAGGGGAGACGAGCAGAGGGACTGAAATGAAAATCGGCGAAGTGGAAACATCGAAACACGGAGGAAAAGGATGATGAAGTAAGGATAAGAGATAAGAGAGAGAGCCAGGAGAGCCAGAACAGTGTATGGGGGGCATGGAATGAACGTTAATGAAGAGCTGCAAAAGACGACACATATGATAAGTGAAGAATGAAAGAGTGAATAATAGAGGCTTGAAATCATGAAGTTAGAAAGTCAAAGATGATGACTGCTCAAAACATTACAAGTGCCCTATTAAAATGCTAGATATATAAGCTTATGGGATGAGAAGACCTTAATTCAAACTTTTAGCAACACAGGTTCACAGACATGACTCATTCGTGGTGGTTATTACGCTGAAACTTATGTCGCACACATGCTCTCTAATAATGCCAAGATAAAGCATGTTCTGATAGTGCAAGGCAAGGATAACCACACACACACACACACACACACACACACACACACACACAAAATATATTAAAGATAAAAGAAGGGAAGACTATATAATAAAACACACACACACACACAAAATATATTAAAGATAAAAGAAAGGAAGAATATATAATAAACAAGGGAATAGGAAGAAGAATAACAAACAGAGCCGTTTTTCCCAAGGGCGACAAAAACTTCTGTGAATCCATTGTGGTTGCTTTTTCTTTCCCCAGGCTTACAAATTTTGCTCTCTCTCTCTCTCTCTCTCTCTCTCTCTCTCTCTCTCTCTCTCTCTCTCTCTCTCGTCAGAACTATGTCAACCCATGGAAGGACCACTACTCAAATAACTGTGTGTAGTGGCTGATGCAGGTCCGAGCTTGTGTGTGTGTGTGTGTGTGTGTGTGTGTGTGTGTGTGTGTGTGTGTGTGTGTGTGTGTGTGTGTGTGTGTGTGTGTGTGTGTGTGTGTGTGTGTGTGTGTGTGTGTGTGTGTGTGTGTGTGTGTGTGTGTGTGTGTGTGTGTGTGTGTGTGTGTGTGTGTGTGTGTGTGTGTGTGTGTGTGTGTGTGTGTGTGTGTGTGTGTGTTTGAAGTTGCACACCGGCAGTTCTCAACAAATTGCAACAGTCCGCCTCTACATCAACACCAACATTTCACCAAACTTTCACTACCACTCCGTCATATTGCCTCATGCTGCTTCCCCTGACACTTAAGGCGCTGTCACTGGATTATAGTCATACTTCTCTCTGTCTATAAACGTTTGTACATCTCTGTCTATAAACGTTTGTACATGTCTATAAACGTTTGTACATCTCTGTCTACAAACGTTTGTACACCGCGATCTGAACACACTATCGAAAGTCCTGAAGTTGTAATTATTAAGAAAAAACAACTGATTCCTTAACAACACTATATCTTTGGGTGGGAATAAGGGTAAAGATGCAGGAAGGGAAGAGAGGATACAGCAAGGCGTCATTGGCGATCATTCCTATGCTGTGCCAAGGGGAACAGAGTGAGAGGGGAGGGGTACTGTGGGGAGGGGGAAGGGAAGGTGGAGGGAAGGATAGAGGGGAAAGCACGGGGAAGGAGTGAAGGAAGAGGGTGAAGGGGGGCAAGAGGGAGGGGAAACGAAGAGTGAATGAGGGAAGGAGGGAGGGAAACGGAAGGGTGAAGGATAGAGGGAAGGAGGGGAAAGAAAAGATGAAGAAGGGAAGGGAGAAGGAAAAGGAGGGTGTAGGAGGGCAGGAAGGAGGGGAATGGAAGGATGAAGAAGGGAAGCAAGAAGGGAAAAGAAGGGTGAAGGAGGGAAGGAAGAAGGGTTCAAAAGAGTGATGGAAGGGAGGAAGATAGTGAAAGGAAGGGTGATGGAGAGATGTAAGGAGGGGAAAGAAAGGGTGAATGAGGGATGGAAGGAGGGGAAAGAAAGGGTGAAGGAGAAAAGGAAGGAGAGGAAAGGAAACACAAGTAGATGAGAAAGAGGGAAGCTCAAGGAGAAGAAAAGTAAGGAGATGGAAACTAGATAAGAACTCAAAGGCAAAGGTAAACTATATAATGAGAAATTCTATAGGAAAATATCTATCTATTATTAAAATGTCAAAGAACGGTTAGGAAAGAAGACCATGATAACCTTTAAGGATATCTGAACTGAAAAAAATAACACATAAATAAGGACAGACAAATGGCGAAAAAAAAAAAAAATGATGATGAAAAAATTATAAGGAGAGAGAGAGAGAGAGAGAGAGAGAGAGAGAGAGAGAGAGGGGGGGGGGATATTAACAAGGAAGTGTGATCAAAGAAAAACGAGTGACAAATGCACAAAATGAAAATAAGTTTGAGCACAAAGAATATGAAAGAAGCACTAGAAGGTGATGAGGGAGGACAAAGGAAAAGCAGAGGAGGGGAGAGAGGACAAAGGACAATGATAACGAAGGGAAAAGTGGAGATCAGCGAAAATGATAAGAAAATCAGCCTAAACAAAAGAAGACGAGAGTAATGAAAGGATAACGATGGGAGGAGAGAGAATAATAATAATAAAAAAAAAGAGCAACAGAATAGAGATCAAGGTGGATAAAAACGAACTAATGAAGCAGAGACAACGGGAAAAGAAACAGGCATTAACACAAAAGAATAACGATACTGATGATGGAAGGACAGAGAACTAAAAAAGGGGGAGGGGGGGAAGCACGACACAGAACGAGAGAATAATATATAAAAAAACAAAAACAGAGGAAATACTCAGAAAAAAAAAAAAAAAAGGGATAAACAACTGATAATGAAACGAAAGAAAGAATGGACAAAACAAGAGAAGAGAGGAACAGACAAACAGAGTACTGCAAAAAGGACAACATATTGACGTAAAAAACAAATGCTTAAACAAAGAAAAATGAAAGCTAAAATATAAGAAAAGGCAACCATAAAACAAATGAAAAATGGGAGGGGCAAGAAAAGGCAGCCACAGAAGGAAGTATAAAGGAAGTGAGGATAAAACTGTGAGCAAAGCAAAACCGTGAAAAAATATAGAGTAAAAAGGAGAGTGTCTGCTACCAGCCCGCGGCACAAGGGTACAAAAGGCTGATAAGGCCGCTGCTGACTAAAGGATTCTGGCCCTACTGACCAGGCCACCCGTTGAGCAGTGTGTGGTGAAGCTATGAGAGAGACTGGGGGGTGCTGGGGGGGGGAGGAATGAGGAGAGATAGGAGGGAATAGAGGAGGAAGAAAGGAGAGAAAAGATAAAATACAGCGGAAGAGGACCACACACACACACACACACACACACACACACACACACACAAACACACACACACACACACACACACAAAACTGTATTTCACGTCCACCAGCTCAGACCTGCATCAGCCACTACTCACATTTACCTGAGTGGTCCTTCCATGGGTTAGTTGAGAGAGAGAGAGAGAGAGAGAGAGAGACGTGCATAGGGGACATCCATTTGCACAGAGTGGACAGCAAGTTAAAGCCAGAATTACCACAGTCCTCCCACAACATTCTTTTATCATTTTCAGTCGAGCTTCTTTTCTTATAATCGTAGCCCTGATGGTGTCCACGTGTCATTATATCAGTCACTATAGGTCGTTTATTTTCACTTGATGGAACCCGGTTACTCTCATAGACTGAATACTAAGTCGTGGTTGCACAAAATTCGATAAGCCTTTGTTTTGAGGTGGGAATGAGTCTCCTTGGTCACTAGTCGGTTCCGCCCTCCAATCTCACTTCATTTGATCATCAACTGAGCTAAAAAGGGGTCAGGAATCAATGTCAGATAAAAAATAAATAATTACCATCTCTCACGCCATATATCAATCAACCCCGTCCATTATCTACCGCACCACTCTATTAGTGTTACGTCTCACGCTGCCTCGCACTCCACTGATAATACAGTCTTATTCTGCCACTAATAACAAGTCTCACATATACCACTTTTCGTTACACTGTTAGCACCTTCTCCCACGTATACCATGCCGCTTTCATTCCACCACTCAAACCACCTCTCATCAATACCATCTTATTTTACCGCTAATATTACGACACAACATTCTTTGTGCAGCTTAAACTATTTTCCACTTATGCCTCATTCCATGTCACCACTAACACCTGCTCTAACAAACTCTTCATTTACCGCATCACTAACAGCAGATTTCATACCAGATTTCATTTTGTCAATAGCGATACAGGTCAAACCACCTCTTTCACCGACGGCACCGCACTGTTAATACCATCTGTCATTATATCACAAACGCCACACTTCATACCACCGCTTGTTCCACCACTAACATAATCATACATGCCATCACAAACACCACATTATTACAAATACTCATTACCCTTGTCACAAACGCCACTAACATCACCTATCAGTTCATTACCAAAGCCACCTCACATTACAAACTGAAAACTACATATAAAAACAAGAGGAACGTGACTATGAATTGCAGTACCTAACCCCCTCTTCCCCTGTACCCAGTGCGGCCAACTCTTCGAGCTTATGTCTTCTGGAATCAATTATAACTAATAAATAGCCAGGTTTGGATCAGCGTGACAAAATGGAAAATTTTGAGGCAGCCAAACGTCACATTTCAGTCATATTTACGAACGCAGGTGAAATTATGGAAAATCTGTTAATGCATTAGTTAACAGATTGCCAGTAGTGAGGCTATTCCTGGCTGGGATTTAAACTGGTCACCCCTCGACCCACTGTCCACTCCTGTACCCCTTCCGCACCACATTCATAATGCCTACATGGGCTCTTGGAGACTTACTTATATCACAGGTAAGAAAATGTACACTATGACCTCTGGCATATGAAATTTGGTTGGGTTAGCTTACGACAACAGAGATCATGAGTTGTAAATGGCCCTGTAACTCCTACGGCATAGAAAATGAGAAGACCATACCTGTGACTTCCTTTATACCTTCATTAATACTGGGACAGAGATCACAGCGTCTTATTAAAGATATCCCCACCCAATGTTTACACGGGGAACAAGGGTTAATGTGCTGATAATGGTAATAATAATGATACGTCACACCCTTCTTATCTTCCATCACATTCTCTCCCTCCTATCGTGCAACCCCTCTCCCTCTACCCCCTACACTCCCTTCCCTGCCCTCTGCCACCACCCTACAGCCATTATTGTTATCAGAATGGTCTGCACGCCAGCCCCGTACCTTCCTCCAACACCTGCCCTCCTACTATCCTCTCCTCCTCTCTCTTCGTTCTATCCCTTCGTCCTCTCCTTTCCTCCCCTCTCTTTCTTCTGTCCCTTTGTTCACTCCTATCTTCTCCCCTCTTTCTTGTATCAGTTCGTTCTTTCATTTCCTCCGCTTTCTTTCTTTATTAACTTCGTCCTCTCCTTTCCCCCGGTCTTCCATTCATACCATCATGTCTGCTCACTTTTTCTCTTCCGCCCTCTTATCATCGATTTATTTAGTCAGTTTTCCTCATTTCCCTTCCATCGTACCCTTCATCTGCCTTTACAGAATTACGAAGCAAGTTTTACTCACTTGAACTATTCCCAGTTGTTATTATATTCTTTAATTCACTCTCATTTTCTCCGATTCCATCTTTCTGTTTCCTTACCATTTTCTTCGTATCACCCATTAAGCACTTACACTTTGTACAACGATTCCCTGTATTTTCCCACTTCTTCCTCTCGTTATTTATTTTTTTACGTTACCTAGTGATCTCCCCCCAGCCCTCTTACATGACACACTTACACCTACATATATATATATATATATATATATATATATATATATATATATATATATATATATATATATATATATATATATTCTGGTAGAGATTGTTTGTAGGGTGAGAAGTGCTTGTAAGTGTAATTGTAGTGTTGGAGTGGCTTTGGATTTGTGTACAGTCTGTGAACCAAGTGTAATCGGCCCGCGCAAGCCGACTGGGTGCAAGCATACTTTACAGTAAGCGACACTGGGTCAACCACAGCACCCCTTGTGTCCGCCAATGCAGTGCGTGGCAGGGTGAACACTCCCAAAGTTATATATATATATATATATATATATATATATATATATATATATATATATATATATATATAAATTATATATATTACGTCACTGTCATTCCCTCCAGTTTAATATGACGACACTTTTTATATACTAGCTTCTCTTCTCAGTACTTTCATTATCCCCTTTCTTTCATTCTTGTTCTATGCCTTCCCTTTGTTCGAGGAAATTTGTGTCAAAATACCTGCTTCACTTTCATATGTAATGTCCTTTGATGGTTTGACTCTCTTTTTCTCTCTCCCTTTCTTTTTTTCTTCCTCCATCCTCGTCCTACGAGTATTCTAGCGGATTTTCTTATTCTTGTTCCTCCGTTGTTCTGTGGAAATGAGTCTGGTCGAGAGAGAGAGAGAGAGAGAGAGAGAGAGAGAGAGAGAGAGAGAGAGAGAGAGAGAGAGAGAGAGAGAGAGAGAGAGAGAGAGAGAGAGAGAGAGAGAGAGAGAGAGAGAGAGAGAGAGAGAGAGAGAGAGAGGGGAAGAAACAACGGGTGAGGAAAAGGTAAGTCGATCTCACTAAGGCAAACTGAAGTTCATTAAGGGGCCTAATGAACTCTCCACTTCTTAATTACCTCTCTCTCTCTCTCTCTCTCTCTCTCTCTCTCTCGCAATAAGAGTTAACCAGTTTTCCACACAATAAAGGTGGCTGGTAACTAATATAATTATCTCTCGGGGAAGTCACATCAAGACCCATTTCTTGTGCCCTTATGACGTTACGCTGCATCTTCTTCTTGGCGATTTATTTTGCAAAGGTCACCTCAGTATTTCCTAGAATGCTGAGTGGATAGATGTGTGTCTCATTTCACTTATCACTTCCCCCACTATCGTGTTCCCTCCTCTTTCCTGGCTTTCTGTACCCTACCTCTCCCTACCTGTGGGTCTGAAAAGAGGCCCGATGATGATGATGATGATGATGATGATATACGGTATGTTTATTTATAATTATTACCGTGCCACATACACAAAATCTATGAAGCGAGCGGTGGTAGAGTTCCCTTTGACCAGCAGAGAAAGAGTTGTGGAATTCTGACAGGTACGGATAACAGTGTATGGATTTCTCCCAGGGTGATGACTGGATAAGTAAATAAATACATTAATTAATGAAATAAATATATAAAATTATAATACAGGCTTTCTATGTAATAGTAAATTATCAAGGCGTGATCTTTACTTCCTCGCTACCCTCCACATCTGCCATAAACAGTTTCCTCTGACGTAAGTGGTTAGCACAAGGAAGTGGAGATAGTGTTCATTTTGTGTTCAATAAAATAATATTAACCACTCAAGATTAATGCCTGAAAATGCATCATCAAAATTTCAGAGGCTTGAACAGTGAGTGAATGAGTGTATGGTCCTTAATACAGTAACTTTTGGATAGTTCTCTTTCTAACTTTTTTTTCCTTGCCTCTAGACCCTTTCTCATCCCGTCCAAAGGTGGGAGAAGAAATGTGGAGGAATAATAATAATAATAATCCATCCATTATCCATCATCCAATCCTACATTGCCCCATGAGGAGCGTAGGAGCCCGGGGCTAGGCAGTTGGTCCCGACATTTAAGATGAGTGAAATAATAATAATAATAATAATAATAATAATTATTATTATTATTATTATTATTATTATTATAATAATAGTAATAATAATAACAGTAATAATAATAATAATAATAATAATAATAATAATAATAATAGTAGTAGTAGTAGTAGTAGTAGTAGTAATAATAATAATAATATAATAATAATAATCAACGATAATGATAATGATGTTAAAGATGATGATGGTATGTTTTCATCCGTATTTAGTGGCATACTTGTATACACAAATGGCACAAAAATTAATGACATATTAAATTAGCATTGAGCACATCATCTGTTGAAATAGCTGAATTTACTAACCTCTTGCTGCAACAAAAACATCAGACCAGAGGTCAAGAGTTGAGAATTACGAAAGGTGTGTGTGTGTGTGTGTGTGTGTGTGTGTGTGTGTGTGTGTGTGTGTGTGTGTGTGTGTGTGTGAAAACATGTGTTACTGTGACCTATAATCATCATGGTTTCTATGCACTCATGTTCAGGTATATGTTTTGCAGCTGTGTGTATATCCCACTCACATCCTTTGTATCATTATATTCTGCTACTGACTAATGACTTTATTCAACTGCAGGAAAACACTTGGGTCTAAATGGGTTCGCTGTGTGTGTTGGTGAAGGAGAAAAGTAAATTCACGCAGGAGTGGGGAAAACGAGAGAAATGGAAGATATAACAGAAACGAAGTAACACAGGAAAAGAAAATCAGTAAAGGAGGGAACTGGAAGGATGGCGACAAGTAGGAGTGGAACAGCAAAGCGACTGATATGAAATAAAAGGGTTAATTAAAACAAAAAATAAGTACAGTATGGGAATCTACGAGGAAATGTGTGAAATTAAGTAGTATATAGAGAGGCACTGAAAGAGGTAAAGATAATAATAATAAAATGAATGAAACTGAATGAAATGGGAAAGCTGAGGAATGAATGGTAAACTGAATTAATAAGACAAAGTACAGGAGAGAGGAGAACAGGAGGCGAGAAGAAGTGCAAAAATTTAAAGAAAGTAAAATAGCTTTAGAGTGTAATTATAGGAGAGAAACTAAAAGAAAGAGCTAGCAAGAGAAGAGATAATGACAGAGTAAGACATTCAGACCAAAAAATGGCTATAAGTTATTGTTATATGAAGGTATGAAAAAAAGTAAAGGAGAGTTTAAGGAAAATTATAAAGGATGAATTCTTGGCAAGCGAGTGAATGGTTCATGTCTCACGCGAACATACAAATTACATGTTTTTATCAGTATTATCTCACGCAAAGTTCAGGGGTAATTGTCATAGTTGGAGAGAGAGAGAGAGAGAGAGAGAGAGAGAGAGAGAGAGAGAGAGAGAGAGAGAGAGAGAGAGAGAGAGAGAGAGAGAGAGAGAGAGAGACAGACAGACAGACAGACAGACAGAGACAGAGACAGAGACAGACAGACAGACAGAGAGTGTGTGTGTGTGTGTGTGTGTGTGTGTGTGTGTGTGTGTGTGTGTGTGTGTGTGTGTGTGTGTGTGTGTGTGTGTGTAAAGAAAAACAAACAAGGAAACCTGTTTATCCCAAGCCAAAGCAGGTGTTCGTAGTTTGAAAAAAGGGAGAGAAAAAGTCAAGCATGAAAGAAGGGGTGGAGGAATATGGGTAAAAGGGAGAGAGGAGGAAGGTGGGTTAAAGGGAGAGAGGAGGAAAGTGGGTTAAAGGGAGAGAGGAGGAAAACGGGTAAAAGGGAGAGAGAAGGAAGACGGGTAAAAGGGGGAGAGAAAGCAAATGGGTTAAAGGGAGAGAGAAGGAAGATGGGTAAAAGGGACAGAGGAGGAATATGGATAATAGGAGGAAAGGAGAACGGATAAAGGGAGGAGAGGAGGAATATGGTTAATGAGAAGAGAGGAGGAACAAGGATAAATGAAGGAGAGAAGGAAAATCGATGGTGGGAGGGATTGTGCTGACAGCCTTTATGAAAAAAAAGCTCACACGCCTCATATCTTTTCTTCTTCCTTTGTTTTCCACCACTCACCTCGCCTCCTCCCTATCACTTTCTTCCTTCACCATCACTCCCCCTCCCTATCACTTCCATCACCATCACTCCCCCTCCCCATCACTTTCTTCCTTCACCATCACTCTCCCTCCCCATCACTTTCTTCCTTCACCATCACTCTCCCTCCCCATCACTTTCTTCCTTCACCATCACTCCCCCTCCCCATCACTTTCTTCCTTCACCATCTCTCCCCCTCCCCATCACTTTCTTCCTTCACCATCACTCCCCCTCCCCATCACTTTCTTCCTTCACCATCTCTCCCCCTCCCCATCACTTTCTTCCTTCACCATCACTCCCCCTCCCCATCACTTTCTTCCTTCACCATCACTCCCCCTCCCTATCACTTTCTTCCTTCACCATCACTCCCCCTCCCTATCACTTTCTTCCTTCACCATCACTCTCCCTCCCCATCACTTTCTTCCTTCACCATCACTCTCCCTCCCCATCACTTTCTTCCTTCACCATCACTCCCCCTCCCTATCACTTTCTTCCTTCACCATCTCTCCTGCCGCTATCACTTTCGTCCTTCACCATGTCTCCCCTTCCGCACCCCCATCTTGCCTCTTCACCTTTCGTCTTCTACAAAAACTGGTCAGCGAGGTCAGAGGTCACGTCTAGGAATTCAATTTTTTCATTATTTTCCCTTTCTCTTTAATTTCACATTAGTCTCTCTCTCTCTCTCTCTCTCTCTCTCTCTCTCTCTCTCTCTGCGATGGCATTTTTCTCTTTCATTTTTCTTATTGGCACCAAATGCTTTTATTGAGCTTAGAAAAAACCTCTGAAGTGAAGGAGGGTAAATATATGTTAATTGGCTGGCTGAGTGTTGCACGTCACCTGACCAGGTGAATGAAAAAGACCCCCTCCCCCAAAAAAAAAAAAAAAAAAAAAATCTGAAAACATATTTGTGTAGACTGAGCGAAAGAGAGCCATGGGTACGTTTGGAGTGGAAGAGTTGCCCCAGGGGAGAGAGAGAGAGAGAGAGAGAGAGAGAGAGAGAGAAACTATAAGATACAGCCTTGAACACTAGCCAACTAACATCACACACGACCACAAATTACACTAAATATCACCAGCAATTAACTGAACGGCAATAATAATGTAAAAAATATAAATAAATGACCTGCAATAAACTGTGCGCTGATGATGTGAGTAATGGAGGAGGAGGATAATGAATGAGTCTAATTAAGAATATAAGAAATTTAATCGGTGATTTGATGGGTGGATGGATGGCAGGGAGAAGACTGAGGAGGAAAAGGAAGAGAAAACCGAGGCAGAGTGGAAGGAAGGAGTAAGAGGAGGAAAAGAATGATAGGGGAAAGTGAGGCACTGGCTGGAAGGAAGAAGAGGAGGAAAAGGATGAGGGGAAAAGTGAGGCTAATGGTAGAAGGAAGCTGAGAAGCAAGAGTGATAAAAGACACGAGAGAGAGAGAGAGAGAGAGAGAGAGAGAGAGAGAGAGAGAGAGAGAGAGAGAGAGGAAGGTGGTGGTGGTGATTCTCCCTCGCACCCCTAGCTCTTCCTCCAAAGCTTCCTTTCCTTAAAGAAAGAAAAGAAAAAAAAAGTCAGCAAACAAGCTGGCTTTTGTGGCCTTGGTGTCGTTCTTGGTCTTCCACGTGGGTAAGCCTGTGACGCCCTGAAATCAGCTGACTGGGCCAGATCAGCTGATTACCACAACACCTGACTCCCTCACTCCTCTCATATTTCTCTCACGCACGGATGAGTTTCTTTTATATTCTTCTGTCCCTGCCACCACATGGGGTCAACGGAGAGAGAGATTAAGAGAGTGTTTGGGAGTATGCAAGGAGGGGAGGAATGCCAGAAAACAGGGTGGAGAGATAAGACAGGAGAGTGTATTTCTTGAGTACCGCTATCAGTCATTTGGTGCACTGCCTGACCTAACCTTATCTTCAAGGGGAGAGTGATTGCCAAAAAAAAACCTTACCCAGTCTGGCGAAGTATGAACGTGGAAAGGGTGTCGATAGCAAGAGAGATGCATGTGAAAGATGAAATGCTGTACTAGCCGTGTGTGTGTGTGTGTGTGTGTGTGTGTGTGTGTGTGTGTGTGTGTGTGTGTGTGTGTGTGTGTGTGTGTGTGTGTGTGTGTGTGTGTGTGTGTGTGTGTGTGTGTGAGAGAGAGAGAGAGAGAGAGAGAGAGAGAGAGAGAGAGAGTACCATAAGACAGCGAGAGATCACCGTAAAATTAGGATACACTCCCTAACAATCACCTGGGAAGATAATCAGACTTTTTGCCCTTCCCTCCAGCCGTCCTTCTCTGCAGCCCTGAAGGTGATACGTGGAGGGAAGAGAAGAAAAGAGATGGGAAAGAAAATAAAACAATCGAATGGAAAACTATGGACAGGGGGAATGACGGCAAGAGAGAGAATGAATGGTGGAAGACGATGGTAAGAAAGGATGCTCACGAAGGAACAGGAAAAAGAAGAAAGATTACCAGAAACGGAGAGGGTAAGGAATTAAGAAATAAAGGTAACAGGGGATGAGGTTAAGAATATACAAGAAAGAAGAGCAAAAAACATACGAGGTACAATAGCATAAAAAGTATCAGAACACAGACAGAAGCGAAAAAGCATGACAATAAAGAGGGGGACGGGAGGTGGGTAGAAAGAAACGGGAGAAGAAATAAAGAATATATACCTTACTGTACGAATATACTTGTTTGTACGTAACCATAAACAGTATACTGAAGAAACCGAAATAATACAGATCAGGGAGATAATTACGAAGATGTATTAAAAACTAGAGTTAACGATGCACAAAAGCCAGTCGAGAAAAAAGTAGGATAAATGTGAAAAAAAAAGTGCGAACAAATCATAGTCTACAAACCTAGGTCGAAAAATAGTGAAAAAAATAACTAAAAAACATTAAGAGATATGTCTGATTCGCTCGATTATTTCATTCTGCTTCTCTCTTCCTCCCCAGTCACCCTACTTTAATGATATTGCGTGCGTGTGTGTGTGTGTGTGTGTGTGTGTGTGTGTTCCACTAATGTAAAGCTGAGTTTCATTCAAATTTTACTTTGTTACCTGTGGCATTTTGTCTCTTTTTGTGTCATTAGCAAACATACTCATATATTTCATCATTCAATGTCATCTCTTCAAACTTTATTTCTATCTTTATCTTGTGGTGCTTTATTTGCTGTTCACGTCGTCCACATCCTGTGTATTGGTGTGTATTTGCGTCATTACCCTTCGTTAGTGTTAGTGCAGTGGTGGCGGTGTGGTAATGGCAGTGTGTGACAGTGACATATACCTGTGGAACATTACCCTCTTATACCGTCAGGTCCGTTTTATACTGCCTACCTACCCTCGCCTCCACCCTACCCTCCCCTCCCCCTCCACAAATGTACAATCAGCAAAGTCCTTTCGCCTATCGTGCTTTTCTCTCCATGCACTTTGAAAAGCAGTATGCAAATTCTGTTACTTTCCTCCCTCTGAATTAGAAACATGTTTGCTTAATTCTATTACCCTAGAATTTACCACAAGCCCAAAGTAAAATACAGTATTTCCTGGACTAACCTATAAAGTCCACTAAATCCTAACCAATTAAATTGTACCATGGCCACCTGACGATGTTTAGAACCAACCACAATTGTTGAAGTCTCCTGCAACATGCAGAGTACTAAAATTAACCCATCATCCTCAAGAAAAATATGTCACTGCACTACGCTGGGCGAGAAGACTGGCCAGGAGAAATTATGCACGTGGTGTCGAACCTCATCAATGGACATGGTTAATGGGGGGAGTAATACGGCGTCTGAGTATGCCAGAGCCAATGGCGAGCCACTAATAAACAAAATTCTCTGCAAAACTCAGACTAATTAGCAGACAGACTGGTACATCAATTGATTACTGCCGATGTTCAATAAGACCGCACCAGGGGAGGCCAGCCAATGATAACGGGTTGGGCGTTAGGAAACACTATTTACAACCACCAGTATCATTTCAGAACCAGAATTACACAGAATATACCCCATTAACTCAGTTCATTGTAGGACTGGAGAGATTCACAAAGCTTAAAATTATTCAGAGCTGTTCATCCATTACCAGGTGAATCAGGTAATAATGATGGTGTGAGTGGTGTTGGTAAGTGGCGGGTGGAGTGTGAGGCTCAGGCAGGGAATTACTCTTATTATCCACTACACAACCGTACTGGGGTGTGAGGTAGGGATGGCGAGGTGAGACGGGGAGGGAGGGAGGAAGGAGAGAGAAGAGAGGGCCAAGTGGCTGCCAAAGAAATACAAGACCGATGTGATTTCAGTCTGGCCACTCCTGGTGCTGATGCTAGACGTCTCACAGGCCGATGACACTAAAGATTTTATAGCAGCTACCACTAAACACCTTTACTGAGCTGTGGGAGACTCCAAACATCCACAAGACTGAACCTCATCTTGATTAACTGACGATAGATGATGTATGTATGTATGTATGTATGTAAACCTTAAGAACAGGGGACAGAGATGGAGAGAAGGGGATGGAGCGAATGAGGAGAGGGAAGTAAGAGGTTTATAGCATAATTATGCAGGAAAACCAAAATGAATGCAGGAAAACTGAGGGAGAATGTAGAGAAACACTAAGAGGTAAAATAAAGGATGGAGGGAGTGGAGGTAAGGGAGGGCAGTTCATGGCCGCATCTCAGCTAACTTTCCATTAAAAAAAAAAAAAAAAGATTCACCATAATTTTTGTGTCGCCTTCTCAACGGCTGCACGCTCATAAGGGGTTGACAGGGGAGGTCTGGGGGACTGGTGGTGGGAAGGTGGAGAGTGGGATGGACAGGGGTAGGTGGTGGAAGGGGGATACTGATAGGGAGGATGGTGGGAAGGGGGGTTATTGATAGGGGGGGTGGCAGGAAGGGGGTACTGATAGGGGGGGGTGATAGGAAGGGGGTACTGACAGGGGGATGTGGTAAGAAGGTGCTATTGACAAGGGAAAGGGACAGATAGGAGATATTGACAGGGAAAGGTGGTCGGAGGGAGATATTGTCAGGGAAAGGTGGTAGAAGGAGATATTGACAGGGAAAGGTGGTAGGAAGGAGATATTGACAGAAGGATGTGGTAGGCAGGAGATATTGACAGGGGAAGGTGACAGATAGGAGATATTGATAGGGGGAGGTGAAAGAAAGGAGATACTAACAGGGAGTGTTGGGTGGAAAGGAGTGTTATAGGGGAGGTGGTGTTAGGGGGGGCACTGACAGGGGGAGGTGGCACGAAGGATGTACTGACAGGAGGAGGTGGTAGGAGGGAGAGTATTGACAGGGGAAGGTGGTAGGAGGGGGATACTGGTTTGAGGAGGTGGTAGGAAGGGGGTACTGACAGGGGGAGTTGGTAGCAAGGGGCTGTTGACAGGGGGTGGTGATGGGAGGGGCGAAAGGATAAGGGACGATTGTGGGGAGAGGGGACGATGGACAAGGGGGACTGGGTGTCTGTGGGGGACTCTGATGAAACGAACAGGAAGCAACGATTAACAAATGAGAAATGAGAGACAAGTAAAAAATATACACACTGACGGAAAAATGGGAGAGTCATGACAGATGAATCACAAAAACTACACACCACCCTTCCCTCACTCCTCAATTAATAAAATGTTTAAGAAAGAACGTGGGTATTGATGACAGATGGAACACGCAAAAAGGCAGACACTGACAGGCGAGAGAGGAGTGGAGGAGAGGCGAGGGTAAATAAGAAAAAGAAAGAAATTATCCTTGAACGGTCACTGGGGAACCGAGAGGAATGATAAAATAACATAATAAGAATCTCTCTCTCTCTCTCTCTCTCTCTCTCTCTCTCTCTCTCTCTCTCTCTCTCTCTCAGTATAATTACGGTACATTGCTTGCACACAAAAATGCACTTACAATTTCCTCACACACTTTACGATCAAAAAATGTCTCCGCTTCCTGACTCAAAGACAAAGACATTCCACAAAGGATCTAATCAAAATAATAATCAGTAACACAACAATTCATTACAGGACAAGAGCCTCAGCCAACAATCCCTTCCTTCTGAATTACTGGTTGTTAGTTCTTACATCCACGACACCACCAACACCCAAAACTAATAACAATAATAATAATAATAATGACGATGATAATAATAATAATAATAATAATTATAATATTGAAAATAATAATAGTAATAATAATAATAATGATAATAGAAGTAGAAGCAGTCGTTGTTGTTAGCGTTTGCGATTAATACTGAACGGATGGGGTGGGGTTAGAAAAAGAAAATGCAAGAGGAAGGAAATGCAAGGAGCAGAAGAGAGGAGGAAAATAGAAGAGGGAGGAGAAAGAGTGAAAAAATATGACAGTAAAGGAAAATGAAGACAAGGGAAAGAAAGTTAAAGGGAAAGAAGAAGCGGGAGGAAAGAGAGAGATGAAAGGAATGTGTGAAGAAAAGGAAAAAGAAGTGGAGATAAATGGAAGTAAAAATGCAGTTAAAGAAGAGAAGAAAACTCAAACATCAAAACCCAATACTTGTACTCACAGACATCTCAGGTGTAGGCAGCAGATCTCCCTTACCTGAAAGAAGAAAGACAAAGATTACGTTTTGAAAGAATATGGAAAACTTCAAGAATATTTAAAATGAAAACAAAAAAGATGATATGGTTGGACACTGTATACAAACTTAAACCCTTTGACCACGAGAACTATTATACTTTAGAGTTTCGTGGCTGCGTGAGATTCGATGAGTCTTGGTTTGACATGGGAATGAGTCTCCTTGGTAACTAGGCAATTCTATCTTCAAATCTGACTACTCTCGGCTTCATCTGTGCTGATAGGGGTTTAGGGATCTCTGCCAGGTTAAAACAAACTGACTATAGGCTTTTATATTCAGTTTACGAAGGGCCTCTCATACTGAAGAGGTTACAAATAATCGCCGTAAACGCATTCACTACTGCAACCATTTTTATAAGCACAACTGTATTGCTCGCCGTGTGTGTGTGTGTGTGTGTGTGTGTGTGTGTGTGTGTGTGTGTGTGTGTGTGTGTGTGTGTGTGTGTGTGTGTGTGTGTGGAGTCTAATCCAGCTCTGATCCGATTTGGATTAAACTTGGTGGAAGGGCTGAAGGAAACCCAAGGATGAAGTGACGTTTTTGAGAAGAAGAATTTGGCCCTCACACACACACACCCACACCCACACACACACACATACACACACTCTCTCTCTCTCTCTCATATGAAACCAGGCCGTTACCCTCCAAATTCAGCCACTTCAACCCAGCCACCTGCCATCACCTCGCGTTACCGATCGTCAACGTCGTGCAAAGCGTCAATAAAGTGTCAATAAGGCGGGAATGGGATGTATGTGACGGTGGACAGCGACACTATGCCAGTTATGTCCTGCTTACTCACTATTACCACACTCATAAACTCTTTATTAACTCACATTTGTGCTGGAGAGGGGCCTTCACGTGGTGGTGCCGATAAGGCCGGGTGGTGGAGCTGCCCGGTGATACAAACGCGTTTCACTTTCTCCCCATCCCCCCAAACAAGGATGGTGGGCTACAGGAAAGGGAAATCCTCAGCCTGTAGTCCACCGGGTTCACGTCCAGATAAATGAGAGATTACAAGTACTATATTCAGTCTTTTTTCACATGACGGAACTGGATCACTCCCATAACTTGAACATTAAATCGTGGATGCATGAAATCTGATGAGCTTTAATTATGAGGCAGGAATCAGTGTCCTTGGTTACTAGTCACATTTCAGTCTAACTATATCTGGCCATAAACTAAGGTGATTGAGTTTAGGGATCTTTGTCAGGTAGTAAATGCATTATACCTTCCACCACTACTCACATTTATGCTTGGTAACACTTTGCTTACGATTATCGAACAGCAGAACTTGCAATGACTGTTTTCTTTTTTTATTATGAAATGCTTTATGGTTATCTGAGTCCTGTCAGCACAGCCATATCATTTACCTTAACCTTGCTGCTGCCAGGTATTATTAAATTACTGGGATAACTATAACAGTGAAGGTGTGAACTGATATCGTTGCCTCATACCTTGTTATGACTATGGAATGCCAGAACTCACCCGCTGTAGCTTCATTCTGACCATTATGAAACATGTGATAGTCATTCTAAATTGTCTATCTATCTCGTGTCCAACACTGCATCCGATAAGGCATTTATTACCCTTTCGCTTACACGCCCCTTTGCTTATCTCACCTTGTTCTTGGTCTTCTTCATTCACTCCACTCTGTCTTTATCTCTCCACTCATCCTAAATGTCCCATCCACCCTAAGTATTTCTTTTTGTCTGCATACATTTAGGTGATGGTAAAGCTTGGGTTATGTATAGATTATCAGAGTGGGATGGAAGCGAACAACTAACCATTACTGTTAATTACAATGTCCCTCACTGGATGCGGCGTGAGGGTGAGGGTGAAAGGGATAACGGATGAGTGTGAGGGGTGCAGTTATTAATTTTCATGGGTGTCTGGGCCCTGATATTCTCAATGATAACCAATACATTTACTTTTCCTCCTAAAAAAATGGCTTAACATCACCTAACATGTACCCTATATAAAATTCATACCGTACAAAGGTATTTTAATGGAAAAAATGATCCCTCCTGGAACAGTTTCTTGTGTTAATTCTCCATTCTTGTTTAGTCTTCTTAATGTTAGAGAAATAAATACCTTTTTTTCAACTCCTCTTATCCTCCATCTTTCGTCCTTTTCTCCCACCTCCTCCTCCCCTTCCATTCGTCCATTGTTTCTGTCTCATTTACGAGAAAGTTAAGCATGAATGGAGTAGAATTAACGTACGGGACGGACTGTATGTTTAACTGTTCGTTGGCCTTACAAACTCTCTTTCCCCGTATCCCCTCCTCTGTGTGGTGTGAGATGCAGGGAGAGTGGCGTGTGGTGGTGTATGATGTGTGGTGATGTGGGAGGGAGGCAGTGTGATGTGTGGTGGTGTGCTATGTTTGGTTGGGTAAAAGGAGAGTGACGCACGGTGGCGTAAGGGGAGAGTGGTTTGTGGCAGGATACGGGGAGAGTGACGTGTGGTGGTATAAGTGAAGAGTGACGTGTGGTGGTGTGTAATGTGTGGTGGTGTGTTAAGTACGGTGGTGTGTAATGTGGGACGGTGTAGGTGGCAAGGAGTGACGTGTGGTGGTGTGATGCGATGTGGTATGGGAGGGGGGTAATGTGGTGTGTGGTGATGTGCGAAGGAAGTAGTGTGGTGTGTGGCGATGTGGTAGGAAGTAGTGTGGTGTGTGGTGATGTGAGAGGGGGACAGTGTGGTGTGTGGCGCTGTCCTATCCTGTCCTCGCCTGGGGCAGCAAAACCTTCTCATGGCTTCACTAACTTTCCCAAATTGGAAACTCCGCGAACTGCGATCCGGTTAAAGACGTAGCGGCCTTCGAAATGCAAGAGGAAGAGGGATGTGAGGGGAGGGATGGCTGAAATGCAAGAGGAAGAGGGATGTGAGAGGAGGGATGGCTGAAATGCAAGAGGAAGAGGGATGTGAGAGGAGGGATGGCTGAAATGCCAGAGGAAGACGGATGTGAGAGGATGGATGGCTGAAACGCAAGAACAGGGTGTGAGAGGATGGATAGCTGAAACGCAAGAGGAAGAGGGTGTGAGAGGATGGACAGCTGAAACGCAAGAGGAAGAGGGAGATGAGGGGAGGGATAGTTGAAACGCAAGAGGAGGCGGCAGAGGAAGGGGAATGGGAAAGGGGAAAGAGTAGATGGAACACAAGAGGAAACATTAGAAGAAGGATTGGGGAGGGGGATAAGGGTAGACGAAACGAAAGAAAAGTGTACAAAAGAAAGAAAAAAAAGAGGGGGGAGTGGGAAAGAAAAGAACACTTAGGCAGCATACGAAAAAATAGTGCACGAAAAAACAAGAGCAAAAGTAATTATATCTGGGAAACAATGGAGATATTTACAGTGCTGGTCAATTTTCTTTTACAATCTCCGTTTTTCTGAACATAAGGGTTCAATATCCTGCTCAAATTATTATTTCTTATTAGTTTAACCAGATCCCATTAGGTCTTCACACGGTTTCGAGGCGGTGTAAAGGAACTACCGAAGCTGTGTCCTAATACTGCTGATTACAGGCAATTAATTTAGCACGATCTCATTGGGGTTTGACACGAATTCGAGACGAGGTGCATGAAGCTGTGGCGGGGAAGACAGGAGCGTAAAAGAGGCATCACGAGAGACACGAGGGAGACAATGGATCCTCTTAACCAGGGTCCCCAATACTTCTCTACCTACCAGTACATTTCTGAATACGGTACATAAAGTCAGCATGTGTTATTCATGCACTGTGTGTTCATACTAAAAAAAACGTAGCTAAGTAACGTAGGCTAAAGGGCATATAAAATGACATTTAAGTAACGTAGAGCAAATATAAAAAGACAGCTAAGTAACAAAGAAAATATAAAGACAGCTAAGTAACGTGAAGCAAATACAGAAAGACAGCTAAGTAACGTACAAGGGAAAGTAAAGAATAGTATGCAATATAAATGGGTAAGGAAGAGGTGCAATCTATCCCACTTAACCGAGGAAAATACTACCCAGTTACTGATGTGCAACCGAGAAGAAGCAACGAGGCGCTGGTACGAATGTGGAAGTGGAGAGCGTGTAAACAGAAATGAGAGAGAGAGAGAGAGAGAGAGAGAGAGAGAGAGAGAGAGAGAGAGAGACTAAAAATAAAGTAGGAAACTAAAGAGGAAGACAACACTAATTGTGTGTGGGCAGCCTGACACCTGTCCCAGTCCTGCCACCGCTGACAACATTTTTAATACTGGCTGTGATATTAACATTCTCCACCAGAACCTCCTGCCATCCCTTTTTCCTCCCTTGTCCTGTCGTCTTTCTTTTCCTCTGTCCATCTTTCCTCCATCCCTCCTGCCCCCCTCCTCTCATGTCCTGGCTTCTTTATTTTCCTCCCTCCCTCCCTCCCTCACTCTACCACCCTCCTAGCTGCCGCACCCCTCCTTGCTCCTCACTCTCGATCTTCTTCCTTGATAGTCTTTCTCCCCTCGTCCACTACGTGTCTTCTACATCCCCTTGTCATCAGCACTATTACACA
Source organism: Coenobita brevimanus (assembly GCF_032717465.1). Classification (NCBI taxonomy): domain Eukaryota; kingdom Metazoa; phylum Arthropoda; class Malacostraca; order Decapoda; family Coenobitidae; genus Coenobita; species Coenobita brevimanus. Next base: position 19,375,411 of record NC_136995.1, read on the forward strand.
ATCTGAACTACACTATTCTGTTTCCTTGTATTTTCTTTCCTTGCAATACAAAGCAGACATATACCACACATATATTTCAGGAAGATACAGAAAAATCCGCACAGTAAAATCACGTAATAACACTAGGAGCACCACCACTGGCATGACGGTATCAGCGGGGACGGTATGGCCAGTGATACCAGCGGGGAAAACCTAATTTTAAAGACATGCATTAAATTCATTTCAAGATCAGTGAATAATTTTCGAGGTATGACATTACTAAACATTTATAATATTTACATCCGCGCTCGCGATGCTAAAGCAGGTACTAGGTGTGTGTGTGTGTGTGTGTGTGTGTGTGTGTGTGTGTGTGTGTGTGTGTGTGTGTGTGTGTGTGTGTGTGTGTGTGTGTGTGTGTGTGTGTGTGTGTGTGTGTGTGTGTGTGTGTGTGTGTGTGTGTGTGTGTGTGTGTGTGTGTAAAAAGAAACCATGATACTGGCTTTGCAGTCCGAAGCAACCTTCTACAGATGATCCAAGAATCACCTGTGGGTATATCGGAGAGGCTGATGTCCTGGCGCATACCACTTCCTTAAGGCCAATATGCAACGACCATGCCCATCAGCATCTATGCCCCAACTCTTGATTCTGAGGACACTGTCAAAGATTCCTTTTACGCCTTTGGATGCTACCATTTGCTCAATACCACATAAATGGCAAACTCATCCTGCTTGGAGATTTTAATGCCAGAGTAGGAAACGATAATCACCTTTAGCAAGGCATTATAGGCTGCCATGGTGTTGGTTACAAGAACAACAATGGCCTTAGATTGCTTTCCTTATGCTCGGAACACAGTCTGGTCATCACCAACACCATTTGCAACTTAATAGGAACAATACCACATGGATGCTCCCACGATCTTGACGCTGGCATCTCGCTGACTACGTCATTGTAAGGCAACGATACCGAAGAGATGTTCTTAAAACCCAATTTATGAGAGGTACCGAGTGCTCAACGGACTATTACCTTACTCACCAAACTGCAACCAGTCATATGCCCACCAATGCACCATAGACCATCCTCCAAAAAACTAAACTGTAGTATTTTAAATGATGTGGCACTTTGTAACACCCTCTACACCACTAATACAGACAAGCACTCTCAGTGCCCACCACTTGACCCAAACAACAAAGCAACACCCCAAGAGGCTGTGCATTAAGCCACTGCTTCAGAGCACAGCAGAAGAAACCCTAAGCTTCTCCACTCACCATCATAAAGGCTGGTTTGATGAAAATGCTGAGGGCATATGTGACTTTCTTGCAATGAAGAATAGAGCACATAACAACTGGTTGACACACTCTAGCTCCTTAACCCTAAAAATCGAATTCCAGAATCTCAGAAGTAAAACCCAGCAAAAACTGCGTGACATGAAGAATAAATAGTAAAATGCGCAAATAAAAGTGCTGCAAAGGCTGGCTAATATTAACGACCAACACTGGTTCCACAAGTACATTAAAACCAACTATGGGCCAAACAAACACAACAGAAACCCTATTTGATCAGTCGAAGGAGAGCTCCTGGAAGTCAAGCAAGCAATCGTAGTAAGATGGGCACAACATTTCAATACCTTACTGAATCGATGAAACCTGGTAAGCACAATATCCCTGATAACAGCCCAAATGTTCCTCAAGTGGCAGATCTCGATGTCCCACGTACACCCGGTAAAAAAAGTATCGGTGCACAGCATGCGTGAAACATTTGGGACCACAGAACGAAGGTCACTGAAATATTAGTATCCGACCTACCACATGTTGGTAGCCCTGATGTCGGGAGGTGTCATATATCGCCAACTAGCAATATCCTCTTGCAAACATATAGCAAATGTAATGTTTATATAGACAGACACTGATGATACACAATGAGACGCTGGTAATGTCAGCAGTTGTTCGAACCTTTTCGGTACCCCCTGTGCACCGTACTTTTTTGATCCAGAGTACACATGCAGGAATTGTTCAGAACATCCGATCTCTAAAAAATAAAAGCCCTGTCCCTGACGGCATACCATCTCAATCAATGAGGAAGGACAGTTACTTCACTAGTGCCTCCATGATCTTAGGTCATTGGAACCGTCTGGTCAAATCAGTGCCACCACGTGAAGGCATCCCTGTCCAGCACCAGTGTGGGAGGAGTACCTGGGAGATTTGGGAGAATAGTAGGAATATTCAGGGCAAAATGAAACAGTGGACTTAGTATTCATGCCACGTATCAGCACTGGCCACTCAACAACCACCACCACTAACCACTAACCAACTGATTGCTCTATTTCACATTTTATAGTGGGGCAGTAAAAGGCAGGGCAGGGCTAGGGAATGGCGGGGGGTCGTGAGGGTCAGAATCCTAATTGACTGTTGATGAGTTTGGGTCTTATGGGTGCTGGTGTGGTGGTGGTGATGGGAATGTTGACTGATGTGGTGCTAGTTGTTCGTGTTGGTGTTGTGATGCTGGTTGTTGTGGAATAGGGTGATTGGCCCGTGAATAGCGATGGTAGTGGGTTGAGTCGTGGGTGTGGTGGCAGTTGTGATGATGACGATATTAGCTGTGACTGTGGCGGTGGTTGTGGTCGTGGTGGTTGTGGTGGTTAATGTGGCTGTAGTGGTAGTTATGGCTGTAGTGGCACTTGTGGCACTAGTAGCTGTGGTTGTGGTGGTAGCTGCGACGATGGTAGGTGTGGTTGTAGTGGTAGTTGTGGCTGTGCCGGTAGTTGTTGTTGTGGTGGTGGCTGGGATGATGGTTGGTGTGACTGACGGTAGTTACGGTTACGGTAATGTTTGTACACTTTTATAGCTGTGGCAGTGACCAGTCAGCAGAAGAAACTGTAATGGACTGCTGGATGAGATGTAAGACGAAGAATTAAAGGCAGATGACAATAGAAGAAAGTGAAACGATGGTGTCAGACAAAGTAAAGAAGTAAAAGAGAAAAAAAAAGACAGGCAAACAGACGGATGAGACAGGGAGACAGAGAATGATGTTTGTATTTGTACAGGACTTCCCAGCCACCGCCCTCCATCTGCTGCTGTGCTGATTGTGATGGTGGCATTGGCGTCTTTGATGGTGTTGATAATTATGTGTCTGTGATAATGATGATGATTATTACGCTATCTGATGATGTTGTTGAAGAAACCGGTAGTAATTGTGGCGTTAGTAGGTACAATGGTCAGTGGTGATGCTGGTGACAATGTAATATGATCCCTGTCGTAATGACTATGTAATTAAATATCCACGGTAGCGTTAGTAGTGGTCAGTCAGGTCTTGCCTGGTATAAGAACTGGTCCCTTGGAATGATACATGCGAGTCTGATGTTGAGGAGCGTCTCTCTCTCTCTCTCTCTCTCTCTCTCTCTCTCTCACACACACACACACACACACACACACACACACACAAACACACACACACACACACACACACACACACACACACCAAAGTATTCATGGACCCGTTGCTGTTTATAACCCTCTGTAATCTCCTTGCCTCATTCTCCCCACTCACGAACCACGCCATTATTTCTCCTGCCTCTCTTCACTCCTTATCTACCTAATCATCAGTATTACTCTCTTCATCCTCTCTTTCTCTTCTGTTTTTCTGCCTAGAGTTCACTATTTTCTCCTCTTTTTCCTATTCCTTAAATCTCAGTCCTTATCTATCCTGTGCCTCATTTGTCTCTTTTTTCATTACCCTCGTCTGATATTAAGGTCCCCACATTATCGTCAAGACAGTGCTGTATTTGCCCACTTTCTTTCCTCTTTCTCTCTTTCCTCCCTTCTTTCGCTCTACAAAATATTATTCAGTGTGGTGCCATTCCTTCATTTCTTTACCAGTTCACTTCAAACTTAGTACCTTTGTTCCCTGTGTAAATACCTCCAGACACATTTTTCTTCGTTTAACGGAATTAAACCTTTAACGGGTTTTATGGGGTCAAAGATCAACTCATTCAAACATATGGTATATGTTTAGTGAAATCTGACTACGCGAATTCGTGGAATACTAACATCTGTGAGTACGGGATGGGGACATGCACCTGCTGTGTGGAGAACATCCTGCATTCCCTTGGTAATGTTTCAATCTTTTCACTTCTCGCGTCCGTTTACCGGTGTCCATGTGTTTCCCCGTTGCTAGACTCATCCATAGTTTTAGTTGAGTTATAACGCTTTCTCCATTTCGTCTCCTCGCCACTTCCTTTGCTATCCACCTTCATCTCCCATCCTTCTAAGTTAAACCGTTCTCTCCATTTCGTCTCCTCTTCTCTCCCATTGCTATCCGCTCTCATCTCCCTTCCTTCTATCATTACTCTCCCCTTCCCTTCAATTTCACCACTGTCCACTCTCGTCTCCTTTCTTTCCACTTTTCACTTCTTCACTTCCCACTTCCTCAAACGCTGATATCCCTCTTTTAGATTCTCTTCATCTTCCTCCCAAAATCCTCACTTTTCTAAACTCATATCCCGTGATTTTTTTTTTTTTTTTTTTTTTTACTTCCTCCTCCTCACCCTCTCCTTTCTCTCCACGTCCCTAAACACCTTTCCATGGGTCACTTACACTGGAACATTTTACCAACAACACCTCCCCTCCCCCACATTACCCCCTCCCCCCACCCTTCCCGTCTCTTCCACCTGTCTGTCGCTCTGTCAGCTGTCTCTGAGTTTGCCTGCCTGTCACTGGGAGGAGGAAGAAAAAATGACGTGTAAACACTGGGTAACTGGGGTGGAGGAAGGGAGAGTGGGGGAGAGTGGTATGCTGGATGAATGAGGGAGGTGGGGGAGTGAATGAGGAGGTGGGGGAGTGAGTTTAGGGGAGGATGTTGGAAGTGAGAGAGGGGTGGTGATGCTTGTGTGGGAGAATGTTGAAGGAGGAAGGTCAAAAAAGGGCGGTGAGAGGGTGGATGTGCGGGTGGGTTGTATGGGTGGAGATGGGTGTGGGAGGGTAGTGATGGAAGTGGAAGACTGAGATATGGAGTGTTTAAAGAGATGACCTACTAAGTGAATGTAAGGGAAATGAATGTTGAAAGATTTAAAGGAGGTGGGGTTGTGAATGCATTACAATAGTTTTAAAGAAAGACAGAAATAGTGAATGTAAGGGAAATGAATGATGAAAGATTTAATGGAGGTGGGGTTGTGAATTAATTACAATAGTTTTATAAGAAAGACAGAAATAGTAAGGAACGATGGATAGACGGGACCTAATGAGAGCAAAAATATTGTAAAAGGAAACAAGAGTCAGCGAGGGGGAAGAGAGCAGGAAGACAGAACAGATGCAAATAGACTGATGGGAGAGGAATGATTTACGAAGACAGGGAGATTAAGAATGGAAGGAGATAACAATAGGAGTGAAGATAGTGATCCAAACTTCTTTCTTCCTTCTTCTTTTACAACCCCAGGTCGTGTCCGATGTGGGTGTGTTGGGTTGGAAGGTGGGTGAGTTGGTTAGGGGAGATGTGTGTGTGTGTGTGTGTGTGTGTGTGTGTGTGTGTGTGTGTGTGTGTGTGTGTGTGTGTGTGTGTGTGTGTGTGTTGTGGAGGAGTAGGGATGGTGAACGAGGCTATGAGAAAAGACTGGTGTTATAATTATAACGATGTCGGATTAAAAAAATAAAATAACAGGTTGGATTGGAGACAATCGTAAAAGTCCTGAATCCAGCAGTGGAGTGTTAATGGATGAGGTAACTGAGGCAGACCGGGAATACCATGGGAGAAGCAGGTTATGATGATGATGATGATGATGATGATGATTATGATGATGTGACTACTTATGGTATCGTGTGCCAACTTGTTTGCAAATTCACGTAACTCCTTACCTGACGTATTTTTACAGTTTAAGTCCATTGATATCCTGATACTGTTGTAAATATTTTGTATATCATTCACATATTTTCATTTTCTTCATCTCCTCCTCCTGTCCTCTACTTCCCGTCATTCATCCTTCTTCCAGTCTTTTATCCGGCCCTCTCCTCCTTCCCCCTTACCCTCCCCAGTCCACTACTCTCCCCCAGCACTCCTCCTTCCCCCTTACCCTCCCCAGTCCACTACTCTCCCCCAGCACTCCTCCTTCCCCCTTACCCTCCCCAGTCCACTACTCTCCCCCAGCACTCCTCCTTCCCCCTTACCCTCCCCAGTCCACTACTCTCTCCCAGCACTCCTCCTTCCCCCTTACCCGCCCCAGTCCTCTACTACTCTCCCCCAGCACTCCTCCTGCCCCCCCACCCTCCCCAGTCCACTACTCTCACCCCGCACTCCACCTTCCCCCTTACCCTCCCCAGTCCTCTACTCTCCCCAGCACTCCTCCTTCCTCTACTCTCTCCCTGCACTCCTCCTTCCCCCTTACCCTCCCCAGTCCTCTACTCTCCCCCAGCACT
>NC_136995.1:19391890-19459390 GCF_032717465.1 Coenobita brevimanus
ACTTGATATTGCCAAAGCATTATTTCAAAGGCCTGCAACATTTAGTATTGCTCGCACCTCTTTTATCTCTTTACTGTCTCTGTTTTGTGTCGTGGTGATGTGTGAATAATAATGAAGAGAGGAATTAAAGAGAAGCTTAAAGAAAGGAAATAAAGTGAGAGGACGTACGGTACACACACACACACACACACACACACACACACACACACACACACACACACACACACACACACACACACACACACACACACACACACACACACACACACACACACACACACACACACACACACACACACACACACACACACACACACACACACACCGCCACATATCACAGTAACTCCGTGTCTTTCAATGTTAAGGTGTGCTTGTTACTACGTTTAAACTGTCCATTAGTAAAGCAACATACCGTATCTCATCTCACAGGTGTGCGCACAATATATTCGTCATTATTAAATATAAAACACTACATTCAAGTCTGAGCATTAAATAAGTATGAATAGCGTGCTAAAAACCCCTGCATGCTTTCGGGTAAGGATGTGGCGACTCCACTGCCCAGTTGTTGAGTTATAAGCAGCCTCGTAGCTCCCACAACGCATGAGGGGGATGCACGAATACTAATTTCGTCTCTTATTCACATACCGTAAGAATTAAAAGTGTTTTATTATAAATCTCCCAACGTCATGAGTATTTGGGTTAATCAATAAGGTTATGATAATGATAACTATAGCTTTCAGAAAACACAGATCCTCGCTATATTTACATATAACAGTACTTGCAATTGCAGTACCAGACTCCTGAACGCGAACCAGTGTGCTGTGGGCCTGACCTGCCCTTCTCATGTAGTCCACCTTGTCCCTGTTGGGGGATGGGGGGAGGAGCCAGGCAGGTTTGTATAACCAGGCAGTAAAGCCACCTGGATATATCGATGTCACCACATGAAGGCGTTTCTCTCCAGCACATTCCTACCTGTAAAGTAGCAAAATCATATCCGTGGCCACAAAACGCCAATAATCAATCTATACGCCACACAGCCACTCCCAACACATGCAAACTTAAAACACCCATTCTTCACCTTAAATACACAGCTCATACACGTCAGTATAAATCATTGTAAATACACACACACACACACACACACACACACACACACACACACACACACACACACACACACACACACACACACACACACACACACACATCATCTTCCCCGGCAGTATAATAAATCAAAATTCACGCTCCTTCAAAGCTGCTCAGCCAGTCTTTCTCAGATAAATACTTGACATTGATTATCGACCTTATGACAGGTGAAAAGGTGAAATTTACCCAACACTGGACGTGGCAGCACCATCACTTGTCATAATATGGTTCATTGTTGTGCTGGTGGTGGTGCTGAAGAAGGGCGCCTTCACGTGGTGGTCCCAGTGTGACCGGGAGGTGGAGTTGACTGGTTATATAAACGTCCTTCAATCCCTTCCTTATGCCTCGAATGGCAGTTTGTGGACCGCGAGACGGGGGGCAACTACAGCCTCTAGTCCAGGTGAACGTGGGGCTACTACTGCTGCTACTTTTTTTGCTTTTAATTGATAGAAGAAACCAAAGGCTTGAACCCGGCAAAGTTGTTCCCTTGAAAAAAGAAAAAAAAAAGCAAATTCATGATCATTTCATTTGGAGTTGCTTGGATATATTGCGCTTAAGAGTGAAACCCATAGGCAGAAAGAAAAAACGAACTGAAGAAGACAGTTTCAGAGTTAATCTGCAACATAATCCAGTGGACTGCAAGGCTTCAGGTGCACTTCTCCTGCAGTCCACCACCTTCCTTTCAATATATAGAGTAGTAGTTGAGGAACGTTTTTATAACCAGATAGTTGAGCCGCTCGGTTATTCCAATGCCACCACATGAAGACGTCCCTCTCCAGCGCCGAGGGTTGAGGGAGAAAGTGATTTATGTGCCTTATTCCTGTCCTCTTATTGCATTCTGTAGTTCAGTTACTTTAATTGCCCTAGATTTCCATCCCTTTTCAGCCTATATCACGTAACTCAGTGGCAGAAAAAGGCAATACTATGGCTCTACCTCCTTGCTGTAGCACGTCTTCGTGACTAGAATTCATAATTTAGTGTTAATCTATTGCTGTAACCCAGTATTCAAGATGGATGGACGGTAATTTTAGGCCAAGTGAACAGAGCGTAGTGACATTTAGGTCTGTGTTGTCTAGTACACTTTGATGTTGCTTCACGTTCTGATTTATGGACAGTTATGAATGCTTAATAATAGCACAACCTGCCCACATGATAAATTACTACAGTGAATAACGAAAAGATGGTGCATAAATTGCATTTATACTACTGTACTGATTTTGCATAAAGGGAAAGAATTCCAAAAAGAATGATAGTTTGGGCAAAAAATAATAGAGTTATAAGGGTGAAAAACAAAAAAAGGTGAAAGTGGTGTGAAAGGATATGAGTGGAGATGATGGAGGGAGAAAAAGTTGGGGGAATGTATGGGAGATGAGAGGAGGGGAGGGAGGAGGGGAAGGAGGGGGTAAGGGAGGAGACAGGAGAAAAGGTGAGGTAAGGAGGATGAAGGGTGAGGGCGGGGGGAGATATGAAATGGAGGAAAAGGGGAAGGAGGGTTAAAGTGAAAAAGGTGGGGCGAAGGGAGGGGAGAGGAAGTAAGGAGGAGGGAAGGAGGAAGAAGGGTAAGGGTGAGGGGGAGAGGGCGAACCAGTAAAGCCTGATATAGTGTTCACACAGCTGACGGCTCCTGGGGGAGAGGATGGGAGGGGAGGGAGAGGGAGAGGGAGGGAAGAAATATTGGAGAAAAGAGTGTACTGTGCTGGAGGATGAAGTGGGGTTAATATTATTAACCTGGCTCAGAATTTGTCTTCCTTGCAGCTCATTTCACATGAGCTCAGTGTCAGGAAAAGACAGTGCAATGCCCCTACATCGTTCCTCATGACTGGCATAATATATTCCTCATGACTGGCGTAATATTCTAGTGTTACTGTACTGTTACAATTCAGCATTCAAAATGTACAGATGACAATGTTAGGCCAAATAAAAGTTAAAAGGTACAGCTACTTGATTTCCATGAAGGGGTTGGGATGGTTTGGTCATGTGGGGGAATGTGTGAGAGTAAATCCAGGGTGTAGCGGTGTCCTTATGAACGTGTAAGGGACAGCCCCTGTGGACAGACCAGGAAAAACATGAGATGGGGTCTTGAGAGGGTACCGTAGTTGTACGTCAGATATATGGCACTTCAAAAGGGTTGCGAGAGGAGACTGTACAGTTAGAACACAAGTCTTCAGGTGAAAAAAGAAAAAAACTGACGTATGGAAATATGGAACACTGTCTTGCAAAATGTACAGTATATAATTATGTATGCATGTATGTACGTTTAGTCTGTCTGTCTGTGTATGTATGTATGTAAAATATGTATGTATGCAGGTATGTGTTACACTCACCCGTAAATAATTTCCACTACAAGCAATTTGCACTATATATACTCCACCGCAAAGCTGTATAGTAGGTGTTGTATCTCAGTCTGCCCTCCCACACACAGGTGCAGGTCTCGTTACTTGGCTTTGTATGAGGGGAACAGGTGGGCAGTGGAGAGAGGCAGGGAAGGAGGTTAGTGGAGACTGGCGTGGTGAAAGAAAGGAAGAGGAAGGGGGAGGAGGAGAGGGGTGAGGGAGGGAGAAGAGTGGCGAGGAGGAAAGAGAAGTATTATTTCACTTGGAACGCTACCTTCTCTCTCTCTCTCTCTCTCTCTCTCTCTCTCTCTCTCTCTCTCTCTCTCTCTCTCTCTCTCTCTCTCTCTCTCTCTCTCAACATTTCCAATCGTTATGACACATTTAGCATTTATATTCTTGTTTTCACATGACTTCATATGGCTGAGGAAAACCCTTCAGAATTAGAGTTAGAACTTGTAATCCCCGGGTATTAGAGCTGCAGCGAGGAAATTAATCCCTTACAATCCCCCAGGAGTCCTACACACCAGTCCTGCTTCTCTCTCTCTCTCTCTCTCTCTCTCTCTCTCTCTCTCTCTCTCTCTCTCTCTCTCTCTCACATAACTTTCCCCTCTCATCTCCACCGCACCTTTCCCTTTTTTCTCTTCTCTGCACCTCCCCATCACCGTCAGTCTCCCACTTCCCTCCTGTCTTTTCCTCTTCTTTTTCCTCTCATCCAGGAAGAAGAAAAATATTTGTGTGGGCAGAAGGAAAATCGAGTTCCAGGACAAAGTATATTTGCTGTGAGAGGCAAGAGGGAACCAGAAAACACATGAGTTAGGAAGTGAGCGGTGAAGGAAATGACCTGTGTTTTTACCTTATAGGACGGGAAAACATTGGTGAAAGATAAAATGTTGACCCAGGCATTTGTGTGTGTGTGTGTGTGTGTGTGTGTGTGTGTGTGTGTGTGTGTGTCAGGCTTGGGTTCGAGTACGTTTTTCTGTACTCGAGTTCAAGTACTATTACATTACGGTATCACGAATCCAAGTACAAGTACAAGTACAAGTACTCCGTTTTATAGCTGAACTCGAGTCCAAGTACGAGTACATTTGTGCTGTACTCGAATCCAAGTACGCCTTCCCCTCCCTCCCCCTCCATCAGGGTAACAGCGACCATAAAGGTCAAAATGATTCCGGAGTTGAACTGAATGTTCGACTTTATTCGCGAGGAGTTTGGGGCGAATCTCCCTTGATAGGCTTGGGTCGCTCTGCCTCTCAGTGACACAGCATGCTGTCCAGGCAGCTGTTTTTCACTCCTTGCAGTTAGTACCAAGGTGCTAACATATTAAAAGCAGTTTATCAGGAGTTAGTGGGCGTGGCTGTACACCACTTGACCTCAGTGACTCACCAACCCAGGCCACCTGGCCTCTCCAAGGACACACCATTGTTACCCTCACCACTTTTATATATCATGGTTGTACTCGAAAGTACTCGTAAAATTGTCGAGTACTTTGAGTCCGAGTACAAGTACAAGTACTATGGAAATTTTAAACCCGAGTACAAGTACAAGTACATTATATTGTGTACTTAAGTACGAGTACGAGTCCATGTACTGTACTCGGACCCAAGCCTGGTGTGTGTGTGTGGGGGGGTTGGTGGGGGGGCGGATGGGGGATGTGAATGGGTCGGTATGAATGATTGAGTGACAAGTTGGTTGCTGTTTTTGATGCTCTCTCTCTCTCTCTCTCTCTCTCTCTCTCTCTCTCTCTCTCTCTCTCTCTCTCTCTCTCCCTGCCCTCTGTTTCCTCATTTTTCCTGATCCTCCTCTTCCCCTTTATCTCTCCACCTTCCCCTGTCGCACACTAACCACTCCCTCTCTCATCATACAACGTTTCATTCTCTTTCTCTCATAGCCCTCTCCCTCAACCAGAAATACGTTTATGGTCTTCTGGCTCTATAATTTTCCTTCTCTTTGTTTATCCAGACTTCTCTCATCCTTCACCCTATCTTTCCACTTGTCACCCATCCTTCCTTCCAGCATTCATCCTTTAAATATGATCCTTTTTACAGATCTCTTTTACGTATTTCTTTCTCCCTTTCTTCCGTATGCGCCACATAACTTTTGCTTCCTTGGTAATTACACAGTGATGAGTAGATTACTGACAGTCCTACATGATAACACCATAATGAGAAGGTGGCTATTTACACTATGAACAGAAGGAGACTCATTATTATGTCATTTCATTGTACAAGTGTCTTATTTTTCAGGTGAATGGTATACTTAGAACAAGGATTTTAGTAAGTCGTGTTTTTTTCCTCTCAGAACGAATAAGATCTGAGAATATTTGGCTTATATAATGGTTGAGAAAATGCTGTCCTCTCTTTTTGTATAATTATAGTCCATCCTTCTCTTCGTTGTTCCCATTGGCGTGCGTCAGAGAAATGCAGGAAACAGTTTTTTATTTATGATGGAATGGCGGGACGTTTGCAATTAATCCATATAAAACAATCCTTTCTCGTAATTAACTAATTCTTGTCAGATTTCTTACGCCGTTGCCCAGAGCATTTTATTTCTTTGGCTGACTGTGCACTGTTAACCCTGACTACAATAATGGATTTACCTGACAGCTTTTGTAAATGTCAGTACTGGATTAATTCGAGTATTCACCTTCCAGGAGAGAGAGAGAGAGAGAGAGAGAGAGAGAGAGAGAGATTTAAGTTCAACTAGATAAAAGCCAAAACACGGAAAACTATTAATGGAACCAGAGCATTACACATTTAAAAGGCAAATAAGCTTAAAGAAGTATTTCATGTGGTGAGAAAATCTGTTTGAAATTTGTGTTCTTCATATGGAAAAACCTTGGCCATCAAAGGAGGAATTTTCACGAAAGCATCCTACCACGGGAATTTTCTCTGTAATCAGGGACCTTGTCAAATTTCGTCACGCCTGATAATGTTTGTGTATTTTCACCCCTCCAATCTGATGACGTGTTTTGTATTTTGTTACCGCTACCTCCATATAATTTTCTTCACCCTAGGATAGACTGTTGCAATTGGAGGGCTTAGATGCAGCCTTCATTAACCCCTTCAGCACAAGAGACGTTTTTCGAAATTCACTTAAACTCGTCTGTATGCAGCCAGAACAAGGTGGAAGACAAACTTACTAGTAAACTGCAGTGAATACATTACCTGTTTCCAGCACTGCAGTGGAGGTGATAATGTTGTGGGAATACACTTGGACGGGGAATTTACCGGCGAGAATGGACACACGCACACGACCCGAGTTGAGCTTAGACGTAAGGGCAAAGATTAACACAACTGGTTCACCCTCCACTCCTGTATTCCGGTCTGCCTCTTAAGGTGGAGAACAAAACAATGAGAAATATGTGTGTTAACTCAAAGGCAGATATTCCGGTTTCCCCTCACACACACACACACACACACACACACACACACACACACACACACACACACACACACACACACACACACACACACACAAATACAGATGGTATATAAATCTAATATACCGGTATATATCTATATCTATCCATCTATTTATCTATCTATATTCCCAGGAGTGAAAATATGCCGTCATAAAGGCCCTCTCCCACTTCGGCGTAAATAGGCACGATGAAGCCACGATGAAAATCGTGGCTGAAGTCGGTGATGTGTCGACGATTCTGACCAAGAATCGTGGTGTCGGCGTAATACCTGCGACACCAGTACGACAAAACGCCGAAACCTCGGCAGAGTATACGATATAACTGGCGACTAGTAGCCGACATATCGCTGATATGTTGGCGTAATGCACAAGCATTACTCTAAATTCAAATTTTACGGTTTTTTTTATGGCGACTCAATGGCGATAAAGGTACAACGGCGGCGTGCTGTCGACGATGTATCGTCGATGTGTCGGCGAATGCATCGCACACACCTCGCAGACAAAACGCCGAGGCCATCGCAGGTGCCTCGCCGTCATCGGCGTATTTAAGGCGATTAATCGACGGTTCATCTGCGAAATGTCGGCGATATATCACCGACATTCATAAGATGAAATATTACTGTCGCACAACCCGGTACATATCGTACGGTTTACGTAGGCTATGTCGTATTAACCTCACCGATGCATCGCCGATACATTGCCGACGCTTCGCCGTATGACCGTATGACATCTCAACGTTTTTTTTCACCCCCGATGCCTCGCCGATGTCGGCGATCATACGCGGTTTATACGCAGGGTAATCGCCGATGTCGCCGAGGCGTCGCCTTGTTGTTTACAACTAATCTGCGAAATTTTACAAAATCGTGGAGGGCTACGACGTTTTCATGCAGCATGAAAACGTCGTGGTCCCCCACGACAACTTTCCACCTCGTGCGACGTATCGGCGCCATGCCACGAATGGACAAGATTTTGATGACGAATACCCACGATTAGGGATTTTTGACACATCGTGACTTTATCTTCCACACTTTCGCCGAAGTGGGAGAGGGCCTTAACAACAAAAGTAAGAAGAAAATTCACCGTAAATAAAAGTACAGAAAACTGTAAAAAGATATACATTCCCCATCCTCAGGTAAACAGTTTTGGAATTAATAAATGGAAGCAAAAAAATAAATACAGAGTGACAGAGAAACCGAGGTAGAGAGGGAGAGAGAGAAAGGAGAGAAGGAAAGGAGGGGGAGAGGGAATAAAGTTAGGTAAGAGGAGAGGGAAAGGAAAATTTCATTACGGGAAAACTGAAGTGAAAGAAAGAATATCGTGAGACAGGAGGGGAACAGAGGAAGAGGAGGGAAGAAATGCAGAGAGAATTATTGAGAAAACAGAGATAAAACGGAAGTATTCATTATATGAGATGGAAGTGCAGAAGTTTATATAAATTAGGCAGAAAGTCTGTGGTCATAAAACAACCTATACATGTTAGCAAGGTACCGCAACTCATACCTGTAATACAGTGATAGGTAAACACTGCCAACATTTGCAGGGGAATGCACGATGCTCTCCACACAGGTACAGCACATCAGCATACGTCTGTTGAAACTGCCATAATGATCAATAAACATACATCAACATAGCATCCCAAGATTATATTTTTTTGTTTGACTTTAGGCATAAAAAAATAAATAAAAGGACTATAGAAAAGAAATAGTCTAGGGCATTTGTCCAAGGAATAACCGAAATTTGACGCGAAATGATTAAGAAATTATGAAATTACACGAAATATAAAGTGCTTGGAAGAAGAGAGAATAACACTGAGGAAATACAGCACGTTTCTACTTCATGGTGTAAAGATCTGTTAAAAGAAAGCAGGATGGAGTGGATGCTAAGGGACAGAGAGAGAATAACAACAGATAGAGATGAATAAAATCTCTCTCTCTCTCTCTCTCTCTCTCTCTCTCTCTCTCTCTCAGCCATTCACCCGCCTCTTACCCACCCTCCCGCCCTCTCACTACAACTCTTTCGCAGACTTTTTCTTTTCCGTATCGTCAGTTCAATCTAACAAACTCCTGTTGACGCGGCTTCGTTAGTTCACTCACTCGTGTTGCTTTGCCAGGCCAGAAATAGAATGTATTACCCACCTCCCCAAGTTCAGTGCCAGTATTTCTCTCTCTCTCTCTCTCTCTCTCTCTCTCTCATTTTCCTTCCTTCATCCTCATCTCCCTGTCGTCATTTTCTCTCCTGCTGTTTGTGTCACTTCCCTTCATTCCTTTCTTCTCACCGTCATCTCTCATCATCCTCCTTTCTCCCATTCTCTCCCTTCCTCCTGCGGTCCATTTCCTCTTTTACCCCTCTCCTCACAATCCTCTCCTCCTTTTCTCTTTCCTCGCCCTAACCTATCCTCCTCCTCCTCCTCCTCTTCTCCTTCATCTCCCCTCCCCCCACACCAGCCACACACGGGGGCATTACCGTCCCCCAACCTGGATATATTTTCTCTTGGGATCTTACAACCTGATACTTAGGTTTTTACAATTTTATTTTCTGCAGGTGTGTGTGTGTGTGTGTGTGTGAGAGAGAGAGAGAGAGAGAGAGAGAGAGAATACGCGTGTTTGTCTTGCCTTTATCTGAGCAAGCCCTGGATGGTTGATGTTTACATGGAGCAGATGGATGGCGGGGGAGGGGTGGGGGGAGGAAGGGAAGGAGGGGCAAGCAGAGAGGGATGAGGGGGGAGGGAGAGAGACAGAGGGAGGGACAACTAGGGAGGAAGGGAGAAGGAGAGGTTTAGACAAGCAAGGAGAAAGGGAGAGGGAGGAGCCAGCAAGAAGGGAAGGAAAGGCAAGCAGGGAGGGAGAGAAAAAGAGAGAGGGGGGCCAAGCAAGGAGTGAGAGGGAATGAGAATGGCAGGTGGGTGGCAGGAGCAGGGTATAGAGAAGAGAAGGGGGTGCCATGAACAAGAGAGCTAGAGATGAGACAGAGAAATTGGGAGAAAAGGTGACGGAGAAAATAGGGGAATTGGGATTTTAAAATGCGGAAAAGAGAGGAACAGGGTGAATCATAGATGAGATGAGGTTGAGAATAAAAGTAAGAGGAAGTGTAGAAAGAGGAGAGAGGAACTGGGAGAAAATGGTTACTGAGAAGGTAGATACTAGAATGAATTAAAAGAAACTGGGGCACAATGTTAGAATGGAGTAGAGAACAATATTAAGGACTACATGAAAGAGGAGACGCATAAGAAGTGGAGTTGAAAGATAGAGAGGATGAAAGAATGGTGTGGGATGGATGGATGGATAGAAGATAGCGTATTTAAGAGGTTAATTACACGTCTGTCAAGGGGAGAGGGTGGAGACAGAGAGGCAGGGAGAGAGGGAAGAGTGGTGGGGAGACTGGAGTGGAGAGATGAAGAGAAGAAGGATATGAAAGGAGGGATGGGGTGATTGATAGTGGGGAACAGGGGAGGGCATGGGGGGAGGATGCTGAAAAAGGTATAAGGGTAATGGAGAAAGAGATTATAAAAGGAAGGAAGGAAGGAGCAGGGGGGAGATGCTATCCGGAAAAGACAGGTATAGTTGGCCAATGTGTTTAGAGGCAGACTGGGAAGACAGACAAAAGAGAAGAAAACGTACAAAACAAAGGAAGCAAGGAAATGCTGTTTACTTACACTGGATGATAAAAAAAAAAAGTAGAAGAGAACCTAATTAACGCGGGATCATCAGGGCCGTAGTATTGGGCTTTGCTTAAAGTCTGCGGGAGTGAAACACCACCTCCGAAAAAAAATGGTAGTGACTAACAGACAGCATTGCTACAAGAGCTGCCCTCCCATCTAAAAGTGCTGGATAAAGCGAATAACAGAATACAGATTATAGCAGTATATTAGCAAACTGCATAAAACCAATTTATCGTTATGAAGTTGTCTGTAACATAATTGGATATAACTATGGTACCCATTTTATAAGACTTAAGGTTAAAATGTTGGTTCACAAGACATTCCCCTGTCTCCGCCGCCGTCCACCATTACTCCCATCACCCCAGCAGGGTCAGCAGGGGGAATCAGTGAGTTAGGTGCAGGGGTACCTCTTTCAATTATCGTGATTAATAAGGCTATCATCACACCCTACCATCATCTCAACCCCATCCCCACCCTCACTAACCCGACTCTTTATCACTGACCTGATACACGCCCCACCCGCACTTAATGACCCCAGCTTATCCTCATTCCCCTCACCTAAAAATCTCCTTCCCTCACCCACGCTATCGTCGCCCTCTCAGATTCAACAACCTGTGTCAGAAACATAATATCGGTCACAGCCACCACGTTATCCACATCCCAAGTTTCCACCACAGTCACAGCTACTACCATAACCACAGAGGCCATAACCACCATCATCACCACACCCACCACACACTCTTCCTTCATCCCCACCCCATCCCCTTCCTTACTGTCCCACACTTAAAACCCCCAAATATCCTCATTCCCTCGCCCATATTTATTCCCTCACTGGTCCCATCGTCCCCCTCACTCACACAACAGACTGTGTTAAGCTGTATATTTACCTCGGCTACCACGTCATCCACCGCCACAAGTTTCCATCGTATCCACAGTTATCACAACAACTACCACCACCACAGCCTGCTTATGTCCTTTTCCCATTAAGGCGGACACACAACACCCATCTAGCTACACAGTGTCACACCTTTCCTGTCCACCTCTTAGCTAATTCGTATTCTTAGTCCGTCTTGTACACAGTTTGTCAACTCTGGAGCCATCTTCCCGAATTTGCCTTCCCCCCCATCTGTAATCTCCAGCCTTTCAAGTGTAATGTGCCAAGGCATCTCGAAATAAATGGTTCCTGATCGTGGCCTCCATTTGTTCAACTTTATTTGGAAACGGCAAGTGCTGTAGGTTCTTAGCCCTTGTTTTCTTCTTCATTTTCTTATTCATCATCTTCTTCCTTTATTTCTTCTTCTTCTCCTCCTTCTTTCCACAAAACCCACCGCCACACAAATCACACCACCACACATATCATCATCACACATCACCATCCACCACCACAAGGCATTAAACCCATCCCGATACCAACACAAACTCACCACCACATCACCACCATCCATAACGCCCAAACTTATCAGTATTCAATTAGGAATCCCTCCTTAACGATCCGCCATAATGCCTCAGCCCTGTCTTTTACTGCCCCGCTATAGCATGTGAAATGGGGCAATTCGGTGGTTAGTGGTTAGTGGTGGTGGTGGTGCTTGTTATGTAGGCTGTGGCGTGCTGATAAGTGGGTGGGTGGGGTGGTTATAGAAGGATTACAGATGGGATGGATAATGACCCATCATCAACAACAACAACATTCTTCTCTAACCTTATTTTCTGTCATCATCAGTAACAACAAAATATTCTTCCCTAAGCATATTTCCCATCATCATCATTATTATCATCATCATCAACAACAACATTCTCCTCTAAGTATATTTCCCTCTTTTATAAATGATGTGGACTGGATTAAAAACCAAGAAAGAAGAAAGTAAAAGGCAAGATATATTAATTTAAATCCATAAGAAAGGATGGCTTGAGAACGAACAGAAAAAAGAGAGCAGAAGAAAATATATAAAAATTGAAAAGAGCTAAGTGGGCGTCAAAAGAACTAAAACAGATATAGAAAATAAAGTATGTGTTGATTGAAAGGAGAAGAACGCTGTTAGAGAAGCTTATGTGGACTACAGTGTGTTGACCGGGTCTTTGGTGGGTCGAAGGGAGGATCCAGGGGGTGATGTGGTAACAGGGAGGAAGGAAGAGGAGGGAATTGTGGCAGGGAGAATGGAAAGGACGAAAGAGACGCAGAGAGGGGAGAGAAATTAGAAGTTTATAACTGTTTAGTTCCTGTCTTCCATTTTCTTTACCTCACGTCCTCCTCTTTCTTCGATGTGTGTGTCTTCTAGTTTATCCAAGGTGACATATTTTTCTTCCTTTAAGTAGTTAGCCATGTGCAATCACGATCAGTAATCCCTTTACATATTTGGGGTTTCAGTCGCATAAAGTAAAATCCAACCCTTTTGAATACCACTGGTTGATCACGCTTGATCTTACTAGGTTTTGACATGGTTTTGACACGATGTTAAGGAATAATTGACCACAAGCTTACTGTATCTTATCCTTCATTTCACCCTCACCACCATTTCATACTCCTTTACTTTCGCCATCTTCATTTTTTTTTTCTTTCCACATCGCTCTCTCCCGTTTTTCCTTCCTTGCCTCACCCCTTCCCTTCTTTATTTCAATTCCTTTCTTCCTTCATGCTTAATTCCTTTCACCCCTCCTTCCCTCCCTTCATTTTACCCTGTCCCACTCTCTCCCTGTCGTCTTCGTCCTCCCTCCCTCCCACCATCCCATCATTTCCCATTCCCCTCTTTCCTTCCTTCCCCCCCTCTTACAAGCCAAGAGGCGGTGCTGATGATGCTGTATGTGATTGATGGTGCTATAAGGCAGGAAGATGGGGATAAGAGGGAATGGAGGAAGCAAGGAGGCAGGATCGAGTAAGTGGTGGAGAAAGATAGGTCATGGAAAGGAGAGACGGAGTAAGATGGTAGGGGTGAGGAGAGAGAAAGGAGAGGGAGGGAGGGAGGAAGTGCGAGACGAAAGGGAGAGGGGAGAAGGAGGAAGAGTGGGAAAAGGATAAAAAATGTGAGGAAGAGAGCAGCCAGTGGAGAGAAACAGGGAGAGGGAATATATGGAGAGAAGAAATGATAGAGAGAGAGAAAGGGTGAAAGAAGGGAGAGGGAGAGCGGAGAAAGCAGGACGACTAAGACACAGGAAGGACATCTGGGGTTGATGGAAGAATGGGTAGGTAACAGACAGGGGTGATGGGAAGGTGAAATGTTAGAAAAAGCAGAAAGAATAATAACAAAGATGGCATCGATCAAGTTAAAGTTCATAATAAGTTGACAGCAAACGAGAAATATGAGAATTAAGGGAGGTGATGTGAAAAAGATGAGATGCACACGGAAAGGTGGAGAGTAAAATGAAGGTAATAAAGGTAAAAAGAAATAAAGGTAATCTGGAAAAGGCGGTAAATGTAATGGAGGTAAAAGGTAACTGATATTAAAGTATGGAAGATGACGGAGAGAGAGAGAGAGAGAGAGAGAGAGAGAGAGAGAGAGAGAGAGAATAACGATAGGTAGTTAGTGGAACAGGAGAGAGAGCTGAATGGTACAAGAGCAGAGGGCGGGAGGGGAGTTTATAGGCGACCCTGGAAGACAACGTTCCAAGTTAAAAGAAACACATTTTTACGACTTGCAGACACGCGAGGCTCCAGCATGACCTGAAACTTCCATGAGACGGGAATTTGGGGATTTGGGTTATGGGGAACTTAGAAGAACGTTATTGCTTCCTTGAATTGCTAGTGAATTGCCAGAACGGTAAAATCAGAGAGCCTCATCTTAGGAAATACGTCTTTTGCGTCACTTTCCTACCCTACCTACGAGGGGTACATAGGAGTACATAGGAGGCTCGTGTTGTGTGATGTGGCGGGTGACAAGGTGGTGGAAATCACATACAACCAAATCCTGGTAATACAGAAAAAGCCATACCGTCGCTTCTGAAAGGTATAAGTTAGAAATACGACAAACACCACCAGAACCAAACGAAGATACTCTAAATAGATGAGATGAGAAGTTCCTAAGCATGATAGTGAGGGAAGTGGAGGAAGAGGGGGAGGAAGGGAAGGGAAACAAGAGGGGAAACTGAGTGAGAGGGGGGGGCAAGTGAGGAGGGGGAAGCTGAGGGAAAGAGGGGTAAGGGAGGGGGGGGGAGGCGAGGGAAAGCAGGCGAGAGAGGTGGGTGGGAAGAACGGAGGGAGTCGGCTGGGAAGAAGGATCAGGAGGAGGGAAGAAGAGGGCAAGGTGAGGGAGGGAGTGTGGGGATATTATTGAACTGTGTCCACCTGCGGATTTTGTGTAGGAAGGAGGGTGAGATGAAAAGAGGGAAAAAAAGGGGAGAGGAGGGGTAGGGGAGAGAAGGCGGGAGGGAGGAAAAGGAAAGGAGTAAGAGGGAATGGTAGGAGGGAGACAAAGAGAGGAAAAAAGAGGGGAGGAGGGCGAGGAGAAAGAAGGCAGGAGGGAGGAAGGGGAGAGGTGTGGAGAGGCAAAGTAATAGGAGGACGAAGTTACCAGTGAAGAAGAGAGAGGAAAAATGAAATAGACAGGGAGTAGGTGGAAGGGGTTTAAAAATTAGTAGGAGAGAGAGAGAGAGAGAGAGAGAGAGAGAGAGAGAGAGAGAGGAGGTAAAAAAAAGTAGATGAAGCAGGAGAAGAATGAATAGGTAGAAAAAGGAAAAAGAAAGGGACGAAACAGGGAGACAAAGAAAGAAGAGCAAATGAGAAAGCTAAAAAAAGGGGGGGAGGAAAAAAAGAATAAAGATGTCTAAAAAAAAAAAAAAAGGCAGCATGAATGAGTCTGGGAGTTTATTTAGCCAAGCCTGAAGTAAGATAACGTGGCTGTGTGTGTGTGTGTGTGTGTGTGTGTGTGTGTGTGTGGATTATACATACGCGTATTAGTATGGACAGGCACAGTACGTGTCGTGTAAAATAAACAGAGTAAATGAATGGTAAACACAAAAGAGCCACAAATATATACAAATATAAGCTTTCGAGTCACACACACACACACACACACACACACACACACACACACACACACACACACACACACTCTCTCTCTCTCGCTTTTTTCCCCCAGTTCTCAGTTCTTTTCGTGTGTCTCGTCCTTGTTCTATATCTAAATACGAGTATAGTGTAATTACCTGGCGTAAGTCAGAATAAGTAATGATGATGACTGTAATAATGACGATGATGATGACAGTGACGATGGTGGTGGTGGTGGAGGTGGTAGTGATTCTGTATTTTCACTCACAGTCACGCGTGTTTCAGCTCTGGCCAATCAGTGGATCCTCTTCTCTCCTAGATTAAACCCAAACTTTCAATTCACAGCATAATCTAAACGTGAAAAAAATATTAATCCCCCACCCCTCCCCAACCCCGTGGTCTCCCGGTGGATTTACGTTGCGCTCCACTTCAATATTCCTCCTGCATTTTAGATGAAGGTTTTATCTGCCTGCCAACCCAAATATTTCTCTGCTCACCGACGGGTCTTTCATTTGGACTTTCGGGATCCAGTGAAATATATGATTTTTAAATGCGAGGGTATTTTTGGGGATCGAGCCTGGCCGTCTCTCACTCACGAAGGACTTTCGGAAACAAAGAGCTTATCTACCGCAGACTTTAGCAGTGACCCATATAAATGTTCTCTGCTGCCGCATCTGTTCAGTTTTTTTGTACTGTTATGCAAAAGGGTGAGACTACCGGCTGAATAGCATGAAATTACTGCTCCTGCAAAAAATAAGTCGAATTAAAAAAAAAATCACCATTACTTTTCCAAGATGGCAGGAGGACAAGGGCGGAGGGAAAGACAGCCTGAATGTGTGTGTGTGTGTGTGTGTGTGTGTGTGTGGTTTACTGTACAGCTAACCAGTGATGCCAATGGGGAAAACCAAAATTTTCAAAACGTGCTTCAGATTTCTTTCAACATCAGAAAATAATTTTCAAGGTAAGGCAATGCTAAACAGTCATAGGATAATTTCATTTAATTTTCACCATTATTTTTTGATTTGCATTAAGCCCTTCTGCGCCGTGATAATACCAAATTAATAACAGGGCCACATTCTGCACTGAATCTGAACTATATGTGTTACCACAATGTGTGCTTGAAAACACTGAATATTTGACTGACCTCGCCCGCGTGCTGGCGCCTGCGTGCACTTCCCTTAATTAAGCCCAGTCCACTGTACGGCTTATGTTGCGCGGTGTGTTGCACGTCATGTTGCCCAACTCTGGTTTTTGTGCCGCGGAGGGTCTGTACTGCATGCTTCTGGCAAATATGGCAGACGAACATCACATTGTGACGGCACATTCCGTGATGCCCTCAGTAGCCGTCTGGCTTCCGTTGAGAGCAGTTACTGCTTGTATCACATCTTTTTCCTATTTGTTTTCCTTTTTGGCACAACCTAGTGCCACAGTGTTCCACATCGTAGTCTCTTGAACTGCTACGATGTTGGTATCCATCCTCCTTCTCTTGCAGCTCAACGGTAATTTGATGTGTGTTGCCCATTGTACTAGTGTGGACAACAGCCTCAGCAACACAAGTTGGCCACCATGACCTGCAACAAAGCACGCGGCATGACCTCTTTATATGTGGTTGACACTTACCTGTGGATAGCCCAACTCCCTCACTTGTGGGTAGCCCTTACCTGTGGATAGCCCAACTCCCTCACTTCTGGCTAGCCCTTACCTGTGACAGCCCAACCCCATCACTTGCGGGTTGCGCTGGCATCACTGCAGCCAACATCAAAATACCAATGATATGCCTTTCTCGTGTTGCATTGGTAGTAGATCTATCCCCGTTCTCTTTGAGGTCAATTTGGATTCAAAGCACGTGACTAATGTATCGTACAGCATTTACAGTCCCCCTGCCTGCATTACACCTCTTCCCCCCTATTCCGCTTTACCATTCTCCATTATACAACACTCAGCATCACACACAGTTTTTCAATCACCCACACTGACAGTGAGAAGTCTATGAAAGTTAAATGATCCTTGTGTGTCTTCCACCTCTCTCTCTCTGAGAGAGAGAGAGAGAGAGAGAGAGAGAGAGAGCGCGCGTGTGTGTGTGTGTGTGTGTGTGTGTGTGTGTGTGTGCGTGCGTGCGTGCGTGCGTGTGCATGTGTGTGTGTGTGTGTGTGTGTGTGTGTGTGTGTGTGTGTGTGTGTATTTTCGTGTGTGTCTGTGTGTGCGCATATGTATGTTTTTGTTCCAGTGAGTGGACCGTCGCACATGAACACACGCACAGTAAGTACAAGCCCCTAGTCCCTAAGGCCACGGCCGAGACTGGGCTTTCCCACAGAGCTCTCAAGGAGTGTATGTTGTGTTGTTGGCGCAGGCGATTGTGTGCAATGCAGTCTTCCATTATGTGCTTCAAAGTATGGGGTGCTGTGTTGCATCCTGGACAGGCATCAGCGACTGAGTCATCCAGCCTCTTCTGATAACTCAAGAGGGCTGGATGATGCCCACATCTCAGCCTGGCCAGGTGGACCCTGTCCTCACGAGGGGGGCAGGATTCAGAATGGTGGATATCAGGAGGCCTTGCTGTGTGTTGTCTTTGAGTGACTAAATGGAGCAGCGAGTGATTTGAGCATGGATATGCTTCTGGAAGCTGGTTTGAGGAGGGCGAGGGTGGAGAGATGACAGTATTTGTGTATGATATCGTGTGCTGGGTGTTGTTTGGATGTTCCTTGGTGTGTGTGGATGTGCTGCCATCTAGTGTAGCGAATGATGTGGGTTTGTGGAGGCCGTGGCAAGAATTTGTGTGTCTTTCATGTCTAGATGATCCTTGAATTTGAAAGCCTAAGCAGGGCTGGCATAATTCATCTCTGAACGTATATGTTGTTTGTATACTGTGGTGGTGGTTTCTTTGTTGTGTCCAAATGTTGTATGGGCAAGTGACCTTAGGGCGTTGAGTCTTGGTGTTAATTTATTTTTAATGTTTGTGATGTGTTGTTTAAATGACATTGATGTATGTTACACCAAGGAGTGTGTGTGTGTGTGTGTGTGTGTGTGTGTGTGTGTGTGTGTGTGTGTGTGTGTGTGTGTGGTAAGGGAGTGTTGTTTATGGTGAGGTGTGCAATGTGGCTATGTTCTTCTGTCCAGTTTGTGAGAAAGGTTACTGTAGATTTGGCTGGGGCAATTGTGAGTCTGTTAGTAGTGAACCATTCGTGTAGTGTGTTGAGGTAAGGTTGGAGGATGTGTGCAGCTGTGTTTGCGTTTTGGTGTGTACATGTAAGTGTTATGTCGTCTGCATAGGAAGCTATGTGTATTTGGGGTGTGTGGGGTTTGGATATGTCGTGCATGTATAGGTTAGAGTGTAGGGGACAAAACAGATCCTTGAGGGACGCCGTTTGTGAAGTTTCTGATGTTCGATGACTGACCGGCAAATGTTACTTGTGTGCACCTACCTGCTAAATTGTTTGCCAGCCATCTTTTTGTGTTATTGTGCATTTTTGTGTTGAATATTTTGTTTGTAAGGTTGTAGCGGGGGATGGCATCAAAAGCTTTGCTAATGTTTCGTGTGACTATATTTTTATAGGAGTGTTCTGTGTGGCGGCCTAGTTGAATTAATGCCATCAAAATCTCTTTGTGTAAGGTCCGTAAGAAGAGCGTTTGTGGAGTGTAGCGGCCTAAAACTGTGTTGTGATGGGGGTAGGGGTGTGTGAGGTGTTACTAATTGTAATACCAGTTGTTCATTGACTTTGGAGGGGGTGCAGAAGAGTGTGATGGGGCGGTGTGAGGAAGGTAACATGGGGTCTTTGTTGGGTTTGGGGATAGTGATGATAGTACTATGCTTCCAGATGCTGGGTATTATGTTGTGTGAGTAGCTGTAGTTTGATATGTTGGTGAGTTCTTGTATACCTTGTGGTCCAGGGTGTTTAAGGTGTATGTTGCTTATGCTGTCTGGGCCACAGGCAGATGAGTGCTTAAGGTTGCTAATGATGTGCTTCGTCTGATTGTAAGTGAAGGGTGCAAAGTCTGGGTCTGTGGGGAACTCTCTCTTGCGTCGGATGACACGTCGGTCGTCGCGATGGGGATTTAGATGGCTGACGTGTTACTAAGAAAAGAGTGCTGTATTTTGCTTAGAATACTGAGTGCAGGGAGTACGTTTGGCCTCTGGCATTAAATGCAGCATTAAAACTTACGGTATATTTTCATTGTCCTTCGGTCATCATTTTCATTTCAAATTCCGAAATCTATTAGTAATTACAGAAAGCAATCATCAGCGCAGTCTTAGCCACAATTTTCCAATGATTTGATGAGTTGGTGATAAATATTCCCCAGAAATCATACCTGTATTTATCTGGAAAAAATTATAATAATTGGAGTGTGGTGCTGTGAGCCACCCCGGGTGTTTGACCCCTGCCCTGGTTCTTTGATACAGGGTGATTCTTGCTGTAATTTGAATATACTCATTTTGATTCAAGCTTCATAGTAAAAACCAGTTCCTGTCCCTTTTTATAAGTTTATCATTTGGAAGTCTGCTATCCAAAAGCAGTTACTGGTAACTGACATGCATTATATCCAGTATTATTTATGATCTTTATTCACATGCGTACAGTACATGTACTGGTGTGTGTTTATATATATATATTGTTACATAGCCTATGATTTCATCATCCTTTGTGTAATTTTAACGCACAGTATGCTGCATGTTTGATCACGAGCGTGTTCTGCCTCAGTCCCCCCTTCTACCGTTATAGTAGAGTAAGTCGTCCTTTCTGTTGTTCAGAGCAGGATTGTCAGCTCTTTGTCCCCATGGCTTCATTTGCGCGTCCTTCTTACAAGTTGTATCAAGCTCTGCTGGCCCCTATATAATGAGCTCAGTCTCTGCATCATTGCCACTTAGATCTACATCATTTTTTTTTTTAAACATCTCTGTCCTCCCCTGTACAGTTATTATTGAGTGCTCAGGAAGTCTCCAACCATCTAGCAGCTGTGTGTAATTTGAGTATAACTGTTGTTGCATTTTTTCTTGTACTGTGTAGCGTAGGGTGTTGATTCTTAGGCCTAGTAACGTTTTTTGTAATTCATGTGAAGTTCTTATTGTCAGTCATTTTTGATAATAGTTTGTATCTGTAATAATTTATCTTGCATTAACTGAGCATTACCCAGTGTATTTTCATTTTATCAGGGCTGACTTAGATAAATTTACTCATGCTAATTTCGTGTTAATAGAGGCTATTGCAGTTAACCATATATTTAACCTGTTTTTTGCCATTACATTATCCTTATGAGTCCTGAATGTTTTGTTGTTAGTTTGAGCATTAAACTTTAACTTGTAATTTTACCTAACTCTTTTGTTTTGAACCTGGAACTTTACGGGACAGTAGTGATTTTTAGTATTCTCACTTAAAGTGTACATTATCTTTCTCTGTTCCGTAACAATATATATATATATATATATATATATATATATATATATATATATATATATATATATATATATATATATATATATATATATATATATATATGTAATGTGGCCATACGTGGAGCAGTGTTGATTGTCTCATATACTGTAGGTACACAAGAGAAAAATAATCTAGAGGAACACATTTCCTGCAGAGACCGTACCGTTTAGGCGTATTATAAGCTATGACGGATGGTGTACGGTGCAGTAATTAGGCTAAACAAGAGAAACATATGCAGGGACACTGTACTATATTTTAATCAAAGTATTCACAGTAACTTTTACTTTAAAAAGCCTATGGAATATAGAAGAGATTATACTGATAAACTGTAGAACAATTAATACTATAATGCACACGCTCTTGATAACATGGCTTTCGTCAGCGAAAAGGGAGGTCATCTTATGATTGGGATTCCAGTTTGAGAACTTATGAAGTATGACAATGAAGAAACAGCATTGTGTGTATACTGAAACGATTGAAGATTCCTGCCTGGTGTCCAGTGCCGGATAATAACAATAGCCAATAAATCAAGGTAAACAGGATATGCAAGTAGCCAAAGTGATGGTAACCATGTGTCTGTAGCGTTATGTATATATATGAAATATCTAGTGTTGTATATTAATTATCGTGTGTGAGTGAAGTGTTCTGTATATATATTAATTATCATGTGTACGTGAAGGGTAAGTTATAATAATATCGTGAACAGTTATCTTTGTATGATATGACATGGTCTTCTTTGCAGGTCAGTAGTGATGATGGATGAACCGAGTTGACTAGGCCGTACCTGTATTGATACTAGTACCGGTAAGTGGAATAAGTTTATTTAATGATTACCTGATTTAATACCCTCAGCAGCAACACGCGCATGTGTATTTCACCTCGTAAGAAATAGTAACTCTGTACTCTCCTGCATCACATCACTCATCATCCATACCTCTTTTCCCACCCTAGGAGAGAGTGAGGTGGAGTCCAGAGAGCCAGACCAGAAATGAACCTGGATAAACAAACCACATTCTGCCCGGGTGAATGGGCCACACTCTCATTCAGACACCCTTTGAGCCCCTGAATCCTGACTCCACCTCACAGACACACCCATCCACACTTACGCACTTCTTACCACTTATCAGCTCTAGTCAGTCTCTTCCACGAACCACTTAAAATTGTTCTCGGAGTAAGCAGTCGGTGTGAGGTAAAGGTGGTGGATTGTGCCGGTAGAAGGAAGTTAATAGTGCTTAGTATCCAGAGGAATATGGGAGAGAGAGAGAGAGAGAGAGAGAGAGAGAGAGAGAGAGAGAGGAAGGAGGGAATGGAGCATGGAGGAGTAGAGGGGGAATAGGGAGAGTGTCAGATACCATCAAGAGGAGGTAGCAGTCTTTTGAGAATAACACATTCGCTGAGAAATGACAGGTTTAGTGCCTTTCACGGCAGTGCAGATGATTATTTAAAAAAATTATACTGATAATGTAAAAGTGTTGTTATATTCGTTGCAGGTTGAGTAAATTAAATATTTTGAAGAGTAAAATATTGTATTAGAAAGGTTTGTGAAGTTGCTAGCTACATATATTTTTTATACAAGAAAAATGATAAACCCGGGTATCAATATTAGTGTTACCAAAGATAATTGTGTGTGTGTGTGTGTGTGTGTGTGTGTGTGTGTGTGTGTGTGTGTGTTTGTTTGTGTGTGTGTGTAATTAATTCACCGGGTCGGTCAGGATCCCTTGATGGTCGTGATGTGTGTGTGTGTGTGTGTGTGTGTGTGTGTGTGTGTGTGTGTGTGTGTGTGTGTGTGTGTGTGTGTGTGTGTGTGTGTGTATTATCAGCCAGTGCGTTAGGTTGTGTGAGTAAATAAGGTAATCACTGTTGACCATAATAAGATAACGTGTGTAAGAAAAGATGATGGGTCATGAATACACCGAGTAACAGCATCAGTATGGAGATGAGTGGACGTTATCTGTGAAGCAAATGGGTTATGATTAGTGTGATTCTTTGTGTTCTTAACAGAGAAGGAAAGGGCGTGATGAACATGTGAACAAATTGGAGGCAGGGGAATAATTATAGATCTTCACGCTCTGTTCAGATGATATGACCGATCAGCCAACTTGCTCTCGTCGAGTGACGTGAAGTTCTTTAAGAGTCTAAAACACGTGCTGCAAACAATAGCTCAAAGGTGGAGTTGTGTTTTTTCGTACCGACACCCACAACCTGTCCTAATTAATTCTGCCAGTATGCTCTTTGCCTCTCACCTTGCATATATTAGGTTAATGCTTGGTGATTTTACGTAGGTGATGGAGCTACTTCTAGGACTAAGAAGCATCAGAACCCAGATTCCTGGCACCCAAATTATGATCTTCATTGATAAACTTAATTTCACCTTTGCATGTGTTTGTATTGATATCAGTCCTTAGTAGATCCACTGCAGGACTGGACCTTCCCTCCCCCCCCCCCCCCCGAAAGGAGAGTGATAGATAGAATTAATACGTCTCCGTGATGGTGCAGTACGAATGGGAAAGGATTGTCTTTTGGAAGAGTGATGTATGTGAACTTCGAAGTGTTGTAATGGCTGTGTTTGTCTGTGTAGTCTGTATATACCATCAGTGGAACATACAGTGTGGTGACATATGCAAGTATACGAAAGTTCATACCGCCAGCACCCACTTTAAATGTCCGCCATAGTTAATTTCGAACCTCAGATTTGGGGCACACGCAACGCGAGGCGGGTACGCTGCAGATAAACCCACCAACCCTTCTCGTATCACCAGTACTCGAAATTATACTGGACAAGTACAGTGCACGTAACGTTTGTGAAAGAGGATTAATAATCAAGTTTTATGTTAACAGTGCCCCCATGCTCTTGTTAAAATTTGTAGTTTATACCGGTAGGGTTAAAGATGCTGAAAATTACCATTTTGTTATCCACTGCAGATCAGAGTACAGCTTTACAGTAACATCATTTCAGCTTGGTGATAATATTGCGTTGTTCGTTTTGCTCTTCAGTGTGTATTGTAATTACTATATTCATTTCACCTTAACTTGACCCAGAGTGTCGTCCTTTAGCACCTTGTTTCACGTAGCTCAGTGGCAGAAAAAAGGATAATGCCGTGATCCTACGTCCATTCCATAGCGCTTCTTGGTGACCGGAATATTGGTGCTGTTGCTGCAATACAACATTCAAGATGGAGAGATGGAAGTTTTAGGCCAGAGTTAGAGGAAAAATAATATGCCACGTACACCCACACCCGACTTCCCCTCACCACACCGTCATTCACTCCCACAACAATACACCACACAAAATCCACACCGGTCATTTTTCTCAGATATTGCGGATATTGAGGTAGTAATTTTAGAAAGTTTTGGCCACAAGTCTCTCAGTCCCCCTAAACCACCCCAACCATGAAAATATATTCCTCGTCCACTTCCACTACCACACATCCCCCTGGTTCTCCATTCCTAAATCATCCTCAACTTTTTAATTATTCTATCCAGTCAATCCCCAGTCTTTCCCATAGTGATGGAACTGGTGGTCATGTTAAGCACATTGATGATTAGCAGCTCTGGCTTAATAACACACACACACACACACACACACACACACACACACACACACACACACACACACACACACACACACACACACACACACACACACACACACACACACACACACACACACACACACACACACACACACACACACACACAGAGGTCGATGGCAGAAATGACTCACTAACTCTCTTACCTGCGTCTGTCTCACAATATTTAGAGCACATATAACCAGTGTTGGTGGTAAAAAGTGGGACAGAAGAATATCAGGACCTATAGCTTTCTGTATTTTCCCTATCTTTATCACGCCATCCCTCGTTATATCTCTCTCTGTTCACTCCCTCATTCCTTTTCCACATCATCCCTCCCGAACCTTGTACCCTCATCATGACCTTCCTTTACTCTCGCTTTTCCTACTCCAACTCCCTCCTTCCTCTCCCCCCCCCCTTTTCTTTCTTTCCTCACTTCCTCTCCTGTCACCCTTCCCTCCACTTCTTCTCCTCCCCCTTCTTCCCCTCCCCCTTAGCCATGGCCTTATCTCCGTGTTCATACAGAGCTGCATCAAAGCTGCCTCACAGATTAATATTGCAAAGGTGCCCACACAAACCCACTCTGTGTGTATGTATGCATGAACGAATTTGTATGTATGTATGTTTATACGAACATACTGATTTTTTGTGGGTGCTTTTGCATACTTCGTGTATGTTTACTTATGCATACCATACCTGAGAGTATCTGTGGTTGTGTGAGTGGTATTTCTTTTGAACATCCTGGTGGTTCATACTGTGTTCTCACGCAGAAGCACACACCTGCACATGACCTATATATATATATATATAGATAGATAGATAGATAGATAGATCTGTGTGTATGTGTGCGTGTGTATGTATGTGTGTGTGCGTGTGTGTGTGTGTGTGTGTATGTGTGTGTGTGTGTGTGAACGTTTCTGTATGTTTGTCTGTGTTTATTTAGATATTTTAAGTCATTTTGATCTTCCGCTCTTTCCTCCATTTATTTTCCATAGTGCTCTTTAACCCCGTACCATTGGCTCTAATAAACTACTTGAGGGTGGTGTTCCTCTCCATCCCTCCCTCCTCACACCCGTCACCGCCTGTCAGTGATGTCTGTCTCTGTCTGTCAGGCTGTGTGTCCATGTGTCTGTGTCCTCACTCCTGTTGAACTATTTACTTGTCACGTGTCTTCCTCTGTCAGGGTATTTGCAGTCGATCAAAAAACTATCGCGCAGGAGGGCCGGTGGTGTCCTAAATGATCAATATTGCTCGTGATGTTCTGAGGCGAATAGTCTGTTATCTGAATTTTCTTATATTAACAGTACTGACTGAGAAATGCTAAGTAAGTGATATATATATATATATATATATATATATATATATATATATATATATATATATATATATATATATATATATATATATATATATATATATATATGGCATCCTTAAGAGATCAAGTATATTATCGTGGGGTACAGTTATTTGGAATTTTGCAACATCCATCGTCTGTGGTGTCATAATTGTTTGAAGGAAGTATGCACATATACTGTTTTGATCGACTGTAGTTTATAAGAATGAACTTCCATTTTTTTTTCCACAGTAATTGTTTTTCATGACAAACAGCGTTTCATATGCATTACTGATAACAACAAACCTGGTATGAGTGATATTGCGCATATCTGTTAAGGGGGTAAATGGTAATCTCCAGGGCAATTAGCTTAATTTGGGTCATCATCCAGTGACTTGGCGTCTTTTCTGTATTAGCATCAATTCGATATTTTATTCTGTACCTGGGAATTATCCTTATCATTATATTATTGCCTCTAGTTATTAAAAATTATGATTGATCTCTTTTTCTCTCTTTTCTTCCCTTCTTCCATCGCCTCATCCTTCAGCCCATCCTTTCCTGTGTTCTGTTCCTTGCTTCCTCCATTCTTCCTCTCCCCTTCCCTCCTCTGCCCTTCCTCTCTTGCTCAATATCCTGGTGTACCTCCTCTTCACCCCAGTACGTCCCCTTCACCCCCAGCCTCCTCCCCATCCCCTCTCCATTGTTGGCTCATCTCCTATCTGTTTGCATTGGCAGAGAGAGAGAGGGGGGGGAGGGGGGTCTGGAAGAGAAGGAGGGATAGGAAAAAAGTATGGGAGAACGTAAAGGAAGAAGGTAAAAAAACAGAGGGACTGAGAGAGTAAAGGAAAAGGAGGAGGAAATAAAGGAATAAAAAAGGACACGAGGAAAGAGGGTTAGAGGTTCAGACTGGAAGAAGAGATAAAGGGAGGGAAGAAGGTAACGAAGGAAAAAATATGGCTTGCGAAAGGGCTGAAGGGAGACGGAGAGTAAACAGGGAAGGGACAGGAATGGGAAAGAGGCTGATATGCAGAGCGAATGGGCAGGGAAGCTGGAAGTGCAGGAAAATAGATACCGCCAGCATAAATCAAACAGAATAAGGCACAACACTAATATGTAGAATGCCACTGATGTCTTATATAGCTAACTAATAAGGAAAAGACTGTATGTTCCAATATTTATATGACATAATGGCAACAAGACGACTCACCTTTTAAATCTTATAAAAAACTACACAGTCTCCCCTCCCATCTCTCACTCCACTAGATGATAAGGAAATTTCATTCTTTATATCGAAGCTCCATCAAGTTTTATTTATCAGTTATCCACGAAAGGTTTAATTGACATAGGCTAACTCGATCATAGCCTTTCCACCTCTCCCCATCCATCCATCCATCCATCCATCCATCCATCCATCCATCCATCCTCCCTCCCTCTACCTCCCTTTACCTCCCTCCCCTCTATTTCTCCTAACCATTCCATCCCATACAACTGTTTCGTCCTACCTGCTTTACATTTATATCTTTCTTGTCATAATTTTCGTCCTCTCTTCAACGACCCTTGCAGTTACACTGCTAGGAATTTTTTGGCCAATCAACTCCTCCCTTTTATTTTCCTCTGCCATTCCCAATCAAAATCATCTACTTCAGCCTGTTTTTGAGTTTACCTCACGTAGTTATTTTCCTTGCCAGTTATCGGTAATATAGTTGGTATAAAGGTTTCGCCTGGGTCTCGTCAATTAAATCATTTACAAATTTACCTTTTCTTTAGTGTATCCATAGTCTGTGTCAGCAGCCGCTACACAGCCATCTCTCTCTCTCTCTCTCTCTCTCTCTCTCTCTCTCTCTCTCTCTCTCTCTCTCTCTCTCTCTCTCTGTTATTACACTTTCCACTTGGTCAGTTGCCAACTCGAGACTCCTGCGTCTAATTGCCAAGAATTTGCATACGTGGACTCTCAACTTTGAATTTTTCTTTGGAGGTATTTAGTGAACTTTTCATCCTCAGTTTAGTTGCCAGTGTCAGTGTACTTCTTGCCGTTTTTATTATAGAGAGATTGCTGGATGGAAGAGAAATAATGGGACTGGGCCAGAAATAGAGTTTAGAGACAGGAGAAGCAGAGAGAGGCTGGTATGTGTTCAGTTAAATACGAGAGAGAGAGAGAGAGTACGAACTGGTTTGGGAGAAGTGATCACTGGTTGAGTTCATGCAAAGGCTGGCACATGAGATGTAATGTTGGCTTTAGACCAGTGAGGCTGGTGTAAGGTCAGTAAAGAGGTCTAGGGCTGAACGGAGGGGAGGGAGAGACACCAGGAGGGGAGGGAGAGAAAACAGGATGGTAGGGAGAAACACAAGGAGGGGAGGGAAAGACACCAGGAGGGGAGGGAGAGAGACCAGAAGAGGAGAGAGGGACACCAAGCGTTCATTGTCGACCATTGGTATGCGGGGTCGCGTGTCGCCGAGGTAAGTGGGCACAAAAATTTGGGACGAGAGAGGAGTGGGTGGGTGGGCGTGGGGTGTGAAAGAGGATGGAGATGGGACGAAGGACAATGAAGACAAATGGAATGAAAACTGAAAAAAATAGTGAAAACGTAAGGGGGAGGCAGGAACTGTGCATAAGAGGAATGATACGCAAGGAAGGTCGAGGAATACAAATGGACTGAGGACTAAAAAAAAAACAGAAAAGGAGGTAGGGGTAAACAGTGGAGAGAGTAAGGAGCGAGGGAGAGGCGGTGAAAGGTAAGAAGAAGGAAAGGCGCAGAATGAAAACTGAAAAAGTAAAAGAGTAACAATACTGGGGATAGTAAAGGAGTAGGCATGGGCTGTGCGGAGGAGGGATGTGGAAGTAAATCTTTCATTTACTCTTATATAACTCAGTTTAGAAGAAACATCTTTTGCAGGTTCGCAGCACATGGGCTTCTTAGACATAAAAGAGAGAGAGAGAGAGAGAAGGGGGGGGCATATAGAATTTGAGGAGAGTAAGATGGCAGAAAGTTGGAGCTACGATGGCAGATCTGCAAAAGGTTAGTTAATTAGTAGAAAAAAAATATTATGTAGAGTAAAACGAATGGATCACAGGAAAGAGAGTGCATGATAAAATTTAAACGGGAAAGATAAGAACGAAGTGAATACAAAAATGAGCGTTAAGAACTGATATAAAACTCCTCACCAAAGCATCACAAGTCCATAAGAACACAAGCAGCGCCAGATGTACCGGGGGGAGGGGGAGGAAGTGGGGGGCAGGGGCAGTGGATCATATTGTAGCTATATGACCCAACTTCCCTCATTAAATACTTTTGTCCCTCCTGGGAAAGAAATCTTGCAGATAAAAATGCACGTAATTTGTGGTTGTGGTGAGGTGATTTACAGTGGCACTACTTAGGGTGGTGAGGTGATTTACAGTGGCACTACTTAGGGTGGTGAGGTGATTTACAGTGGCGCTACTTAGGGTGGTGAGGTGATTTACAGTGGCACTACTTAGGGTGGTGAGGTGATTTACAGTGGCACTACTTAGGGTGGTGAGGTGATTTACAGTGGCACTACTTAGGGTGGTGAGGTGATTTACAGTGGCACTACTTAGGGTGGTGAGGTGATTTACAGTGGTACTACTTAGGGTGGTGAGGTGATTTACAGTGGCACTACTTAGGGTGGTGAGGTGATTTACAGTGGCACTACATAGGCTGGTGAGGTGATTTACAGTGGCACTACTTAGGGTGGTGAGGTGATTTACAGTGGCACTACTTCGGGTGGTGAGGTGATTTACAGTGGCGCTACTTAGGGTGGTGAGGTGATTTACAGTGGCACTACTTAGGGTGGTGGTGAGGTGATTTACAGTGGCACTACTTAGGGTGGTGGTGAGGTGATTTACAGTGGCACTACTTAGGGTGGTGAGGTGATTTACAGTGGCACTACTTAGGGTGGTGAGGTGATTTACAGTGGCACTACTTAGGGTGGTGGTGGTTGGCCAGTGACTGATTAAAGTGTTGTTGGCCAGTATTTTTATACATCCAACCCTGGACACTGGTTAGGAAGCCTGTTCCCGAGGTCTAGTAGTCTACCCACGACAAGCCAACAGAAGGCTTACCCTCTGTAGCTCTTAACTCGCCATCTGGCATTTGGATCCAAGCTGGTGATACATAATATATACCGTATACAGTATACCATATTATGGCCTGCACATGTTAGGTATTGGTAGAGGTGTCCGATGCCTCCAGTACGTGTGTTCAGGTGTAACACACGGTATATTCAGCTGTGTTGTTACCAGTGGTGGATTTGTGGCAGAATATTGGAGTGGGTGGCAGGCACATTCTCTCTCTCTCTCTCTCAATCTCTCTCTCTCTCTCTCTCTCTCTCTCTCTGCTGTGCTATCCTTTTCTCCTGCTCCTATGCACTATATTAGGATTAAGGCCGGACCACCTCGTAGGGACCGTAAGGTCTGTGTGGTCTGTGTATCTATGTAACTCTCTCTCTCTCTCTCTCTTTCCCCTCCCCTTCTTCCGACTTCCTCCTTCCTTCCTGTCTTTTGTCTTTAGTCCCTT
The DNA here is from genome assembly GCF_032717465.1 of Coenobita brevimanus. Taxonomy (NCBI): domain Eukaryota; kingdom Metazoa; phylum Arthropoda; class Malacostraca; order Decapoda; family Coenobitidae; genus Coenobita; species Coenobita brevimanus. The sequence goes on from NC_136995.1 coordinate 19,422,286, forward strand.
GTCATTTCCTGCTCACTTCTTCCTTCCCCTTGTGATTCCTGAACATCCATACCCAACATTGTACACACACACACACACACACACACACACACACACACACACACACACACACACACACACACACACACACTATGCATAGTAATGCAGCAAAGTTTTAGTGGCCAACAACTGGAACGCTGACTTGAGTTTTGGGAATCCATGAAATTAGATTCTGTGTTTGTGTTTCTTTTCGTATTCGTTCTCTTCCCTTCCATTTACCTATTCTTTTCACCCTCTGCCTCTTCCCTTCCATTTACCTATTCTTTTCACCCTCTGCCTCTTCCCTTCCATTTACCTATTCTTTTCACCCTCTGCCTCTTCCCTTCCATTTACCTATTCTTTTCACCCTCTGCCTCTTCCCTTCCATTTACCTATTCTTTTCACCCTCTGCCTCTTCCCTTCCATTTACCTATTCTTTTCACCCTCTGCCTCTTCCCCTCCATTTACCTATTCTTTTCACCCTCTGCCTCTTCCCTTCCATTTACCTATTCTTTTCACCCTCTGCCTCTTCCCTTCCATTTACCTATTCTTTTCACCCTCTGCCTCTTCCCTTCCATTTACCTATTCTTTTCACCCTCTGCCTCTTCCCCTCCATTTACCTATTCTTTTCACCCTCTGCCTCTTCCCTTCCATTTACCTATTCTTTGCACCCTCTGCTCCTTCCCTTCCATTTACCTATTCTTTTCACCCTCTGCCTCCTCCCTTCCATTTACCTATTCTTTTCACCCTCTGCTCCTTCCCTTCCATTTACCTATTCTTTTCACCCTCTGCTCCTTCCCTTCCATTTACCTATTCTTTTCACCCCCTGCCTCTTACCCTCCATTTACCTATTTTCGCCTCCCCCGCTTCACTGACGAAAGTCTCACAGCGAGAAATTGAATCAGAATATTTTTCTTTATCTATGATATTCCAGAAGTTGAATGTTAACAGACTCCTCTGCTCTCACGTTTCTGTATATTAAATAAAGAATATTCCTATATACTGTCCCACTACTAATTTTATCAGTGTAATATTCGTTAAGAAAAAGTAATAAACAAGATTTCTGTTAAGCGTAGCTGTCTCGTCATAAGCTGTTTTAATCATAAGCTGTTTTAATCCTTGCAACAAGTAACAAAAGCTTGATGTTGAACCCTCTGAGTAATAACAGCCTCTCTTAGTTTAACAAGAATGAGATGCCGTTGCCATAATAAACATCCTAAGTGTGGAAACAGCTGCCAGAGGGTTACCATTGCCCCCTGACTGGACTTTGGTAATGAGGAAACACTATAAGGTACTCAGTTATTTGCAGACTACGCACCCAGTTGCTTGTGACTGCTGCAGCAAAACACTGAAATATGCAGGCAAGGAATAGTATGACCTGAAGATGTCCAGAACAACAGTAGGAGTGTGGTGGGATATCGTTCCATATTGTTTGTATTATATTGCTAAATAGAGACGTTATTCTTACATACAGCAATTGTGATAATTAAGAGGATACCCCACAGTGTTTCGTCAAGTGCATACATTTCATATATTACTCTGATACTATAAACCTGTCACACCCATGTGTTCGAACCAGTTATTTACCTATCCTATCTAACTATCTGTCTGTCTGTCTGTCTATCTATCTATTTATGTCTGTCTGTCTGTCTGTCTGTCAGTCCATCTATCCATATAATATTTCGTACTATTTATATTTACGGTGGAGAACATGTTACGCATTGCACTTGTAGCATGTTGTATGGACTAGTCAGTCAGCATGGCTGTTGTCTACCCTGACGTATTTTCTATTTTCCATGACCATTTTCATTATTTATAGTGTCCACTTTTTACATGCAGTGTTGCGTGGTTGGCTATTAATTCCGCAGAATACTCAACCTGTCTGCTGTGCTCACACCAGCAGCATAAGTTATCCCCACAACATACGAGAATTGACATGGGCAAAATATGGGCCACCCTGTGTACAACGTGATCAAGGGTGAAAGAGCTGTGTGTGCATGTACAGCTGCACACATCAGCCATTTTTTTCCTTCCTCTGTTCTGTTGGAAAACAACAACAAAAATACCCAGCCTAATGTACAGGTGTTAACACCCTCTGACGTTTGGTACGCCATATTAATACACACACACACACACACACACACACACACACACACACACACACACACACACACACACACACACACACACACACACACACACACACACACACACACACACACACACACACACACACACACACACACACACACACACACACACACACACACACACACACACACACACACACACACTTCCCTATCACTGCATCTCACATCCACCACAGTTCTGTATACCGATAATCCATATGGTACATACTGAACAAAAATGCCAACAGTTTGGCAACTTTATCTTTTGTCATTTTTAACGAAGTCTATATAACGAACTGAAACGCATGTGAAACGGAAAAGAATCGCTTTAAAAATGTTATAATCCTCCCCCCCTCTCTCTCTCTCTCTCTCTCTCTCTCTCTCTCTCTCTCTCCCTCCCCCGAGGTGTAAAATTCCTGGTATGAGAATGCAGTATATCAAATACACAAGTCACAGCCGAGTGGAATTGTGAGGGTAAAATATTCCAGCCAGTTTATACCGTAAGGGGGATGAGGGGGACAGGTAGTGTGGGGGTGAGGGGAAAGTGAAGGGGGAATGAGGGGAGAGGGAGGCATTCTTGAGGTTAGTGGTGTTAGTGTGAGGGTTTCTACACACACACACACACACACACACACACACACACACACACACACACACACACACACACACACACACACACACACACACACACACACACACACACACACACACACACACAAATAACGTACAGGAATCCACGAAGGGTGCAGTAACCCACAACACTGCAGTCATATTTACCTACTGTTACCCAACACCCTCCACGAGTTTCCAGCATTTTTCATAAGGTAATAAAATGGCACTCGTCCTGTGACCCTCTAAACCCTTCCATATATCTGTGACATCAACAGAGGCTGGAATCGCTCGACTTAGACGATATCCAGACGATTTTGTTTAGGTGGGAGTCAAAGGGTCAAAAGAGCACAGGGTATGACGTTACATCAATAATGTAAAGTGTTCCTGTCGATCAAATATTGCATTCGGATTCACACTCCATGGTTGTAATTTATTGAGCGATATCCCAGACAGAGATAAAACGAGGATGTGAGGTTGTATGAAATTTAATATTCGTGCCAGTCAGGTCTTTGATGCAGATTAACTCCTGAATATTTTGTCAAACTCATAGAAATCCAAACATCAAACGTCTTAGCGAAGCCTGAGTACGATGGCGTTTTACATAGTTATTTTTGCTGCTGTACTTATTTTAAAATGCTACACGCTCCAGTCCAAAAGTCCTCTACCCAGGGCAACACCTTAGCCCTTCAGGGATACAAGGCGTAAAACCAAATTATTTTTATTTTTATTTTACCTTAACCTGGCCAATATTTTATTCTTTAAGATCTTATTTCACGTAGCTCAGTGGGAGAGTCAATGCTATGGCTGTCTAACCCCTCCATGGGACTTGCTCGTGAGCCGTGACTAGCATCCCATTCTAGTGTTAATCCACTGTTACAGCTCAGCATTCAAGACGGAGAGATGCCAATTTTAGGTCAGGTTAAAGAAAAGTGAGTATACAGGACAATAAACCGTACCCCTCTCCCCCGCTCCACAAGTCTTTTCTAAGATGAATACCGTACGGTATAAATGCAGCGAGGTTTGAGAAGAGACTGTAAAAGAGATTCTCATTTTCTATGAGTTAACAGATGCGAGGACATTGGCAGGCTAATATCACATGTAAAGTGTGGTGATGGTGAAAGCTGGGTAGGTGAAAGTCATACCGTATGCTTCTTAGTTCATACACAAAGGAAACTGTTGCATGACTGGACAGATATCAGGGTAGTGTGGATTATACCATATATTATATTTCTCTCTCTCTCTCTCTCTCTCTCTCTCACACACACACACACACACACACACACACACACACACACACACACACACACACACACACACACACACACACACACACCCTCGTTTCTGTTCTCCATCACATGTTTTCGCGAGTGTTGCCTCTTCGTTTTTATCATGCAGTAATTCCCTCTTACTTTATTTCATTTTCCCTCTCACACCACTCCACCCCCAACACATCTTTCTTTCCCCTCTCCTTGTCTCAGGTAGAACAGAATACCTAAATCACTGAATTGGTGATTCTTAAGCTATTTATATATTTTTCAGAATGAACTTCCATTCTTTAGTATCATTTGCATTTTCACTCTGTCTTTTTACGCATTCATCTTCATTGCCTTTCTCATTCCCACCCCTATTTTACTCTAACTTTCCCACGTCGACTCTATTTTCACCTTCCCCATCTTTCTTTCATCCCCCCTCCATCTCCTCTCTCATACTGTGAGTGAGGTGATTAATCCTTGTAATCCTCAAGTGTTGGAGCTACACAGATGAAATTAATCCCTTCAAGTCCACCACGGATGACCTCACCCTCTCCAGCTCCGCCTTACCTTCTTCCTCACCCGAAGCTCTGCCTTAATCTCCCTCCTTTCCATCACATATCTTTGATCTGTAACTCTTTCCATTCTTCAAACGAATCCTTTAACATTCTCTCTCTCAGACCCCCCCCCCCTCTCTCTCTCTCTCTCTCTCTCTCTCTCTCTCTCTCTCTCTCTCTTTCTGGTAACTTTCAAGATAGCCTTTATCCCCTTCATTAAAACAAATTCCTTTCTGCAAGCATTACAAGGCACCAAGTCTGTGAGGGCAGTGCGTGTTGATTTTCCTGTTATTCTATTCCACCTACCGTCAAACGATTATATTCAGTAGCTTAAATGAATTGCAGTGAGGAATTAACCAATGGGGGAAGAGTTATAAATGTTTAAGAGGTGTAATGTGTAAGTATGAGTGTATGGGAGGTAACAGAAAGAACATTTAATAATAATCATGGCTGGAGAATCGAAGTATTTTGGATGGAGAGCTGTTTGGATGGGAAGCGTAGAAACCCATACTAGATATTAGTGTGACATGGAGGCGATTAATTTGTGGCCACCCCTTACTGAATTAAGGCGTCAGGCTATAGATACACAGCTAGAAGAGATATTTGGTGGAGGAAATAAAAAAAATTAGATAAAAAAGTAAAGCATATAAGTGTAAGAAGATAATCGGGAAATATGAGCATATCTTCTGTTACTATTTATTTCTCCTCCCCCCCCCCCAGTTTTGTCTCCACTACCCCTTACACCGTCGCAGTACAATTTATCCTTTAGTAACTTTTAATTCTTTCGTCTTACATTCGCCTTTCCCCTCCTTCCCCTCCAAATTTTTACATCTATCAAATACCATCTTCCGGGGTATTCTTCTATTTTTACTGTGAATTCATTTTTCCTTCATTCTCTTTTCTTCTCTCCTCCCGTTACTCCGCATTTCTTTTCTCCCTCCCTCCGTCATTCTCTTCTCTTATTCTCCTCTCCTCCTTCACTTTTTTTCAGACCTCTTACGCTTGTTTCTCCCCTTTTCTCAGTTTTCTCAATTTCTCTCTTGTCCCTTGCTCCCCTCTCATTTTTTCCTCTGTTAGCTCTATTACATTTTGTTTTTCCTCTCCCTTTACATTCCTGTCGTTATTTCTCTCCCTCACACTCTCTACTTTTTCTCTAATCATAATTTCTCTCTCTACCTTTCTCTCTCTACTCTCTTTCTTTTATCCTCTTCCTCCCACACGTTTTTGTTTCTATCAGATATCGTTCTCCTGAAGCCCATACTTTTCTCTTACTTGGTGTTATTTCTTTCGTCATATAATCTCTTTTTCTCTCCTCCCTAACTCTCCTCTCTTTTCCCTGTCCTCTCACATTTTCCCCTGTGTCTTCTACCACCTCCCTCATTCTCATTAACTCTAATCCTTCCAAACATTGACTGCTTCAAAACTATTCCACCCACCCCTTCCTCCATCTCTCACTTTTCTAGCCTTTTCTCTCCAAGTTTTCCTCCTCACCCTCGTCACTTATTCCTCCCCCCCCCCTCTCTCTCTCTGTCTCTCTCTCTCTCTCTCTCTCTCTCATTATTCCCTTCCAGACCCTACCTCATTTCACGCTCCCCACCCTTTCATTTCCCTCTCTTCCGTCCACTTCGTTTCAGTTTCCGTCCTTCTCACATTTCAATCTGCCTATCAATCTACCTGTTTTATTTACCTTTCTGCGTCTGTATTCAGACTCCCCATCTGTCTGTCTACATTATTTATCTACTCTCCGACTGGAATACGAAATGTATTACGCATTCTTCAGTGAACTCGTATGCAGTATGGTTTCATGTCATCCAAGTATGTGTGATAAAACGCAAACGTAAATTTCTATACAGAGCGCCCCTGTCTTTCATATACGTGTATTGTAATTCACATGAATACCAGGTTGGATGGTTATTTTCCAGTGGTGGTTCCTATCTGACGAGTTAATCTGGCCTGTTTTATTATTCCGTTTGAATCATTCGCTTGGGTAATTTCCCAGGTGGCTGGATGAAAAAGAATCAGGGATTACCATGTGCAAGCTGTTGTATTAATTTGATTTCTAGAATAACTTCAGTTTCAGAATAAAATGTTGAACATTGGTAGAGCTGTGTGCTTTTCCCACCACAGTGTACATACAGCTCACTGACCCTGCCTCGTGACTTCCATTTTTCACGGACTGTTTTCAACATTGAATCCTTCGTTTTTGCCTCATCCTCAACTACTCCGCGAAGTTTTGTGCAAATTGGATATAACTTCAAATTGACCTTGCTAGGTTTTTGACTTATCCATTTGACCTTGGCTTTTGACCTATTGTTCTCAGATAATAAAGGTTTACTCCTTGGCCGTCTCAACTCTACCACAAATCGGATAAAAACTTTGAGTTTTTTCTTCGCGCGCGCATTTCATAAACTTAATCTGTTCTGTCTCACGTTTTGTATTTTTAACTGTTAATGTTCACGGTTTTTGCTTCCTGTTATTTATTTGTATACCGTATGTGTAATTGCCTCCAATGGACATAATCTTTCTGGCACATACCTTTTTCTTTTTGTTTCCTGGCCTCTTTTTTTCTTTCTTTAATTCCATGTTATCATTCCTTCCCACAAATATTTCCTTCCGTCAACTTTCATACCTAATAGTAAATGTCTCATCTTCCCTATTGTACCCTATCACTCACTTCTTTACCATCTCATCCTATTATTATTCATTTTATTTATTTCATGGTCTCATCAGAAGCCTCTTTTCTATCTTGGGTACCATCCCAGTTCCCCCCCTCCACCACCTACCTTCCTTACCCCCTTCTTCTTCCAACACCCTTCCTCACCCCCTCTCTCCTTCTACCCCACCCCCAACCCCCTCCTTACGCACCCCTTCGCTCCCTCACCGTCTCTCTTCCTCCTCCCCTCCCACCCTCATTCCCTTCTTCCCTCAACACCCATCCTCACCTCCTCTCTCCCTCATCTCCTCCCCCAACCCCCTCCTTCCTCATCCCCTCTCTCCCTCATCCCCTCCCCAACCCCCTCCTTCCTCATCCCCTCTCTCCCCCATCCCCTCCCCAACCCCCCTCCTTCCTCATCCCCTCTCTCCTTTATCCCCTCCCCACCCCCTCCTTTCTCACCTCCTTCCTCCTTCACCATCTCTCTCTCATCCCCTCCCTCCCTCACCATCCCTCTCTCATCCCCTCCCTCCCTCCCTCCCTCTCCCTCCTCTCCCGCTCCAAAAAGCCGCTGGATATCCCCTTTTTCCCTCCATAAACTTTTTATGTCCCCATCCTTCTCCATACTCCCACCCTTCCTAGACACACTAAAGCTCCTTATAAAATCCCTTAAGGAAACTCTAGACGTCCTGCCAACCTTTTTGTATATTACTTTTAGCCTGTAGGGAGAGGGACGCCTTCAAGTGGTAGCACTGATAGAATTGAGCGAGCCGTCTGCATGGTTATACAAACGTCCTTAAACTCCTTCTGTTCTCCGAAAGGAGGATGTAGAATTGCAGGATATGGGTTACTCCTGCTGTCAGTCCAAAGGATTCACATTTCAGATGAACCTGGGGCTACAAACACAACAAAACATCAACAACAACAATAGTTACTACTACTACTACTACTACCAAATAATAATAATAATAATAATAAAAATAATAAAAATAATAATCTCCAGGGAAGAATATCAAGAACCTTTGTGATGTAACAGAAAACAGGAGCAAAAGCAAGAGACCGAGAAGGGGAAAAACCGGATGTATGGGAAAAAAAAAAAGTGAGGGGAAGAGGTAAAACAAAAAGCAGTATTTTAAGTGAAGATGAAGTAGAAGATAGTTATGTTATGACAAGGAGAAATAATACGGAACAAGGACAAGGTGAAGATAGTATGGCGTAGGCAAAGTTAGAAAGTAGAGTACAAAACAGATATACCACCGGTACGGCAATTTACACATGTGAAAGGTACTGACGTAGAACCAACACGTTGTGCCGCTGTTCACCCTGAATGAAACAGCTGCGACGTCCACCCAAGAGTCAAACTTCCTTATATTTTCCGTGCACCAAGTCGTGGGAGGGGTCCTACTCCATCCCTGGTTAGGAGTTGCCTGCCACAAAGGGGCGCCGGATCTCAGCGCAGTGTAAATATTGTATTGTATGTAGCTGTTGAACGGCCCTGTAATAGACGGTGTGCTTGGCCAGACGGTCCTGGGTTAAGGAACAACAACGATATTGAACACACACACACACACACACACACACACACACACACACACACACACACACACACACACACACACACCAGGGTGGTAGCGGGGGAACGCATCATCCAGCCATATGAAGCACATTTACCTTCAAGAGACTCTATATTTAGCGACAAACCAAGTCGTTTCTTATATCCCAGGGAACCATTTACTACGTGGGGTGGTAATCACATACAAACTAGTCGCCTGGTCGTCCAGTGGGCTAAGGCGCTTCAGCCAGATGTGGACCATAAACGTTTACTTGAGAGAGAGAGAGAGAGAGAGAGAGAGAGAGCGTAATTAATTCTATGCCCCACCTGTTCCCCAAAATGTATTAACGCCAGTAGATTTGGTTGGGTAATTGTCCACCACTGGCTGATATGTGGGTCTCTCTCTCTCTCTCTCTCTCTCTCTAAGCCCTCTCCTATTTCCCTCTCCCTCTTTTATTTCCTTCTTCATTCCGTACATTCTGGTTTAATTCCCCCCCCCCTTCTCTCTCTCTCTCTCTCTCTCTCTCTCTCTCTCTCTCTCTCTCTCTCTCTCTCAGTCCTCTAGTATTTCCTTCTCCCTCATCCATTTCCTTCTCCTTTCCGTCCATTCTGGTATAATTCCCCCCTCCCCCTTCTCTCTCTCTCTCTCTCTCTCTCTCTCTCTCTCTCTCTCTCTCTCTCTCTCTCTCTCTCTCTCCTTCCGCCTGGTGCCAGCAGAGCCATCAAATCTTCTTAAACAACCTTCCCTGGCGAGAGGGACCCATATACTGCAACTTCCTTTTTTCTTTCTTTTTCAGTTTTACTTTTCTGTACAGTATATTTTTGCTTTTTATTTTAATGTTTTTTCATTTTTTATTTTCATTTTTTATTCCATCAACTTTCCTCAACTTAATTCATTTTTTGTTTTTTCCATTGCCTTTCTTCTGATGGGTTCTAACATTCATGATCATTCTCCCTTTTTCATATTGTTTTTTGTTTTTTATCCTGTGCCACCAAATTTTCTCAGCTGAATCTATTTTTTTTTTTCCTTCTCTCCCTTGCCTGTCTTCCCCCTGACCATCATACCTTATCGACCTTTCACAATTATCTGTTCCAACTGCCCTCTCTCTTTCCTCCACCTTTTCGTTGTATCGTCTGCTTTCCTTCATCATTCTGTGTCCTCTTGCAGTTCATTCGCTTCATCCTCACACGCTTGTTCCTTTGATTCAAATATCTTTTTCTTCTTACATTCTGGTTCCTAGTCGTTTATTAACCCCTGAAATGCCTAGACGTTCGATTTTGTGTATTTCTGCAAATTTAAGTGACGACATATCTCTCATACTCAAGTCTCCCTTAAGCTATCAGTCTGTCTGTTTATAACTGACCTATTTGTAGCCCGAAGCCTAAATCATGAAAGGGGTGGCCACAGATGAATCGCCTACATATCATTCTGTCCTTCGCTATCAGGCTGCCCTTTCTTCAACACATCCCCCTCACTCATATACCTCTCCACCCCATCCCTCCATCTCATCCTTGGTCTCCCCTTTCCCCTCTCCCCAAGCTGAATATCATAATACTGTAGAGATTAATTCACACTTTTGCTCCACACACTCTCTCTCTCTCTCTCTCTCTCTCTCTCTCTCTCTCTCTCTCTCTCAGCATGCCAAGTTTGGCATGGGTGGTCCAGGTTGTAAGGGAAGGTGGGGAAGGCAAACAGTGCAGGAATAATATTTTGCTTTAGGGTGTGGCCAGGCCTTGCCAGGGGTATAGGCGAATTGGAGAATATTTGGCAGAAAGAAAATATATACTTTCTCCTTGTTCCTGGGTCCTATCTTACCCCATCTTAGGCGAATGTAAGAATTAGGGTGGTGGAAGTGGTAGTGATGATGGTGGTGGTGATGGTGATGATGATGATGATGAAGAAACTACAGTAATGTGTGATGAAAATAAAACGCATATATACTGCTACTGAGGCCACTACCACTATCGGTATATCCAACCATTCATGAAACTAAAAAGGCATCAGTTCCACAAGGCCAGCACAAAAACTTAAAGAAAAAAAAAAAATCACCAACACCAAAATATATCATCCGGAATTCTCAAACCTCCCTCAGATTTCTAACTCTTTTTCTCTCTTGTCATTGTCGTGCCCTTCACATTTCCCTCCAGGTTCCAGCTTTCTTCTAAAACATTCTATCTCCATCCCTTATGCTCTTTACCTTTCCTCCACATCACAGACCCCCCTCCCCCCCGCGCACACACACACACACACACACACACACACACACACACACACACACACACACACACACACACACACACACACACACACACACACACGATTTCCACAAACATAGTATGTCATCACTCTGTCTTTCCCTAGTCCCTTTTTATTCTGCACTCATTCCCAACGGTGGTGGAAAGGGACGCCTTCACGTAGTGGCACCAATATAACAACAACAACAACAACAATAGTGCTTAGTTCCCCCCTACTTCCTCTCATTCCATTCCAGGTGTCAGAACAGGGATAAGCAGTTCAATGATAAGGTAGAGACTAATTTTCTCATTTATTTCTATATCTAATGAATTTAGTTTCCGACATCATAATTCTCTCTCTCTCTCTCTCTCTCTCTCTCTCTCTCAACAGTTTTGCCTGGGTGGTACCCTCACTCATGTTAATCAAACTAACAGCGGGATACCACGAGTTGGGGGGAAGAGAAGGAAGAGAAAAGTGTTGAAGGGAGGAGGAGAAAATAAATTGTTGGTGGGGCTGACACGAGAAAAAGTGTTGAGGAGGAAAAGAAAGTGTTGGAGAGGTAGAGAAGGAAAGGTGTTGGGAGGGGAGAGAAGATAAGTTTTGGAGGGGGAGAGAAGATGAAGGGAGCGTTGGAGGGGGAGAGGAGAAAACAAAGCGTTGGGGGGCAGAAAAAAAAATGGCGAGGAAGAGAAAAGTGCCGGAGAGAAAGATAAGAGAAAGTGTTGGAAGAGCACAAGAGAAGAAATATTTGAGGGGTAGAGGGGGGAGAGAAGCAGAGTGATGGAGGGACGGAGGACAGTACGATGTGGGGGAATGTAAAGGGAAGGAGGGAGGGGAAGGACGCAAGGGAGAGGAAAAGAGCAATGAGGGAGGGATAGAAGGAAGAACTTTGGTTGAGGAGTGTGTGAAGTGGTGATAGGAGGGCAATGAGGATAAGGAAAGCCAGACAGAGTGAGAACTGTACGGTGAGGATAGCTCACAGTCTGAAGATACCCTTCTCCTGCAGTCCACCATCCTCCTTTCAGGGGACAGGAAGGGAATTATGGGAGGTATGTATAACCAGGCATCAGTACTAGTTTTACCCTAACTTGGCTTAGATTTACGTCCTTTTGCAACTTGTTTCAGGAAGATCAGTGGCAGAAAAAGACGATACTACGACCATACACCCTTTTCATAGTACTGTTCAGTGTTCTTATGAATGAAGATTGTAAAAAAATTATACCTGTTACGTGGCTATACAATAATTTTGGAATACAGTTAAAAGTGTCTAAGTAAAGAATATGAAAACGTAACTACTAAAAGTGAACAGGGAGAGAAGAAAGGGTAAAGAATGAAAGTACGTTATTGACTAAAACAAAATGGGGGAGTGGAGAGTAACGTGATAATTAAAAGAAGAATAAGCAGAACTGAAAAAATTACCTGGTTCGTTATTATAGAGACAGTGCTAAGAAGTAATATAAAAATATAACTAAAAGGGTGAAAGAAATGTGCACAATTAACAGTGTGTCATTTAGTGAGCGCGAATGAGGTTATGATAAAGGATTTGGAGGAGAAGAAAGACGTAATTTGTAGAGAGAAAGGAGAGAGGGTATGGAGAGGTGGGAAGAAGAGGTAAGAGAAAGGGAGAAGAAGAGAGAGATGGAAGGGGGAGTAAGAATAAGGAAAAGAGTGGGTAACAGGGAAGTGTCATCAAAGCTATTACTATATGTTGTTTTAGCCTGTCCTCCATGCCCTCCATTAAAGCTGCAAACCACACATCAGTATAGTCTTTTTACCCTAACTTGGCCTGAAATTGCCTTCTCTCCATCTTGATTGCAGAGTTATAACAATAGATTAGCACTAGAATATGATGCTAGTCACGAAGAAGTGCTGTGGAGAGGATGTAGAGCCGCAGCACTGTCTTTTTAAATGAAATAAGCCACAAAAAGACGGAAATCTGGGCCAAGTTAAGGTAAAAAGAGTATAAGCTCACTAACCTCACCAAGTGTACTGGTGTTACATTTCCTGAGAGAATTAATGGAAAGTTTGCGTTACTCACAAATTGTGCATTATTATTATTATTATTATTATTATTATTATTATTATTATTATTACCGTACGAATTCTCCTCCTCCTCCTCCTATCCTCCTCCTCCACCTCCTCACAGCTGCTTCTAAATTACGTCGATCAGCAATGTCATTTTCATCCTTATATAGTATAATAATGGATGAATAAAACAGAATCAGTGGTTGCATCACTAAGCACACCCTTCTCTTCCCCCTTTTTTAATCACTTTTATTTATTTTCTTCTTCCTTCCCTACCCACCCAACCCCCCCACCCCACCATCCCCCTCACTCCTCCCCCAGCCCCCTCTTTCCTCCCCTCCTCCTTCCTCATCTTTTGATCTCATTTTTCTCTAATGATTTTGGGGCAAGGATGTGGAAATAATGAGGGCCTAATCACTTCCACATCCCTGCCTTCTCCCACCCTGTCTCTTTCCCTCATCTTTCTTGTTCCTTTTTCTGTCCTTTCCTTGTCTCTTTCCCTCATCTTTCTTCCTTTTCGTGTCCTTTCCTTGTCTCTTTCCCTCATCTTTCTTGTCCTTTTCCTATCCTTTCCCTGTCTCTTTCCCTCATCTTTCCTGTTCCTTTTCATGTCCTTTCCCTGTCTCTTTCCCTCATCTTTCCTGTTCCTTTTCATGTCCTTTCCCTGTCTCTTTACCCCATCTTTCCTGTTCCTTTTCCTGTCCTTTCCTTGTCTCTTTCCCTCGTCTTTCTTGTTTCTTTTCCTGTCCTTTCCTTGTCTCTTTCCCTCATCTTTCTTGTTCCTTTTCGTGTCTTTCCCTGTCTCTTTCCTTCATCTTTCTTGTCCTTTTCCTATCCTTTCCTTGTCTCTCTCCCTCATCTTTCTTGCTCCTTTTCATTTCATTTCCCTGTCTCTTTCCCTCATCTTTCTTGTTCCTTTTCATGTCCTTTCCCTGTCTCTTTACCCCATCTTTCCTGCTCCTTTTCTGTCTTCCTCATCGTCCTTTCCTTCATTTTTTTGCTGCAGTATTACCTTCTCTCGACGTTTCTCATTATCCTCCTTTTTCTCTCCCTTCCTCCTTCTTTTCCCTTTCCTTTTTTTTTTTTCCACCTCTTCCCGTTCCTTCGTTCTCCCCAGCATTCCATATGATTTTCCCTTCCCCCCATTATCTCTCTCTCTCTCTCTCTCTCTCTCTCTCTCTCTCTCTCTCTCTCTCTCTCTCTCTCTCTCTCTCTCTGCAAGCACCGCCTCTCATTATTAATATCATATCATATACCAGTTTGGCCACAACCACAACAAACCCTGCGTGCGTGGGGGTGATGGAGTCTGTGTGTTTATGTGCAATCGTGTGTGTGTGTGTGTGTGTGTGTGTGTGTGTGTGTGTGTGTGTGTGTGTGTGTGTGTGTTTTAGTGTGCTCGTACGTGTGTTTGAGTAGTATGAATATTATACCTGTGTATGTTTATAATTTAAGCGTACATGTATAATCCTTTGTGTTAGTGTGTGAGGTGTTGTTTGTGCGAGTCAAACGTTCATCAGTGCCTGTGTAAATACCTATCACTACAACAATAACAACAGTTACAAAGGCAGTAATTACCAAGTTCATACACTGACTGCACTTGACAATAGCAGCAAAGAAATATATTCCCTTAAACAAAAGAGAGGGGTGTGAGTTGGAGAGAGGGCTCCCAGGTGGCGGTGCACCAGGTAACATGGAGGCAGTTCATTTGTGGCCACCCCGTACGGTATTAAGACGTCTGGCGATAGACAGACAGACAGGTATTGAGAGAATCATCATTCTTACCATTCCTGACAATCGCCAGCAATAAAACTTATCAGGCGTAAACGACTTTTTATCACCCTCACAATTGGCGTGTCACTGAGAGCCAATTAGGATGAATTTATGTTCACTTTGCCTTTGCTTTCATGGCTGGTTTTACGACTTTGATTGTGGCCACTGCCTTTCCTGACAGTCATAAGAAGCATCCCAGGTCACAGTCATCAGATATATACTGGGAGAATGGAAGACTTTATGTGTGAGGGAATATAATTAACAAAATAATCTGCTTCTTCCTTTACGAGGCTTCTTCGTAGAATTTATATTTCTGTTTAACTATCTATCTATCTATAGTCAGACGCCATGAACCTGTAAAGGATGGCCGTTTGTCTTTGGGTGGTGCGTCAAGTAATTTTTTCCTTAAATGCCAAGTATTTCAGCACATTGGTAATAATTATATGAACTTTCATCGTTATACTTGATCACCGTCAGTCAATTTCTAGACTGCTCAGTTGAATTATTCCTTACATAATATCACCTTTTTTTTTCTTTATAATATCATTCCAGTATAGTTGCCTGTAACTCTTTACCTTACCGAAATATTTTCATAATTTACTCGAGTATATTACCAGACCTGCATGCCTTACCGGCAGGTGATGTTACTAGTGTTTTATTGAGGACATATCTCAAGCTGTAATGATGATGATGATGATGATGATATTACCAGTAGTTAACTTTAAGGATATCTCAAGCAGTAATGATGATAATGATGATGATGATGATGATATTACCTGTAGTTAATTAAGATCTCAAGCAGTAATGATAATAATGATGGTGATGATGTTATTATCAGTATTTAATTTAGGGAAGATCTCAAGCCGTAAAGAAATTCTAAGCAATCTCTCTTAATCTTTCCGGTACAATGACAGATTTTTATTTTATATACTTTCCACTGATTCTCCATCTCGTTCATCTTTGTAGAGACTACCTCGTAATTGTGTTAATAGTATTACTTCATCCCATTTAAGTTAACCACATTCTCCTTAATCACATGCCAGTTAACGCTATTACCTTTCCTGGCAATCACCAACGATCAGAAGGTATAAACAGGTACTTTTCTTTCTTTCTTTTTCTGTTTTTTTTGTTTGTTTGTTTGTTTTTCCGCGATACTAAGATGCAGTCAAAGTGAGATTTACGTCCATTAACATGTGCTTGAAGTTACGCTTTATGACTGTCATATTCACTTCCTTTACTGACAGTCGTAAAAGCATCCGGAATTCACAGCTAAGAGATACAACAAGGGGAGAAATTATGGTATGCTTAGTGAACTGGATAGCACAATTTTCTCTCTCTCTCTCTCTCTCTCTCTCAAAGAAAAGGGAATTAGCTGGGTTACTCTCTCCTGACAGAAAATTGCCAGCTCTCCATATCGAATGCTAAGTTGCCACGGGAGGAGTACTGTTTATTAAATACGTTGTTATCTATGGTATCAGATAAAGGGAGGTCACAAATCTCTTCACATTCTCTCCTTCAGTATCTTATTTTCCTTCCCATTCTTTCACCTTCCTGCTCACAACTCTTCCATTTAGTCATATTCCCTCAATCTTTTTTTTTATTATGCTTTTCCGTCTCTTTATATTCCTTGTTTATCATCTCCTCTTTTACTTGTCTTTTTTTCTCCCTACTTCCCTGTCCTTCTTATCATTTCCCTCTTAATCTTTCTCTTCCTCCTGTCTCTTCCCTGCCCCTTCCCTCTCGTGGTCTCCCTTTTATAAGTCTGTCTGCTTCTTGATGGTGACCGAAATGCACTGAGAAATCCTGCACCTGATTAGCATTTTCCAGAATTCTTCGCGTCCCACTCACCTTGTCTCGTCCCATCACTCCCTCACCCATACTCATTTGTATTCACCTCGTGTAGCTGGGACAGGGGAGGGGGCCGGGGGAAAGGCAGTGTGATGATTGAAGAATGGGTGAAGATGAAGGAGAGAGGAAAAAGAGTTGAAACAGTGAAGGATGGGAGAAGGAGATGGGAGAGGAATACAGAAGTGAGAAAAGAAAAGAAAAGAAAGGAGAAGAGGTGAGAAGGGAAGAGAGAAGAGAATGGCTGATGACAGGAAGAGGACTGGAGAAGTGATGGTAAGATGAAATAGTTAAGGAGGAGATTGAAATAGATAAGATGGAGGAGGAGATGAGTTGTGAAGGAGTCAAGGATAACTGAATGGGCGAGGAAGATGGGAGAAGAATAAAGAATAAGAAGGTGGAACAGTAAGGAGAAAAGGGATGTGAAGATGGGGGAGGGAGATGAGAAAGAAACAGAGAAGAGATGATGATGATGGTGATGATGATGGTGATGATAATGATACAGATAGAGCTGAAAACATTTGGGGGGAGGGGGAATGTAAAACCTGAATGGCAGACGCGAGAGGGAGGAAGGGAGGAAGAAAGAGAAGGTGAATAAGCAAGGAGGAAGGGGAGAAAGTGAAGATTAATGAAGGAATGAGGAATGAGGTGGTTTGGTCGAGGGGATGGACAGTGTAAAGGGTGAGAGTGAAGGAGACTGAGAGAGATAATCATAGACAGATAGATAGATAGATGGAGAGAGAGAGAGAGAGAGAGATTTCTAATCCCATGAGAATATTACTGTACCCGGTGAACTTCTACAAACGAGTACAAGCAGCAAAAGACTTAATGGTTCTTTCGAGGCTAGTTGTTGCAAAGAGGAAAATAACTATGGTATCTAATTTACGAGGCGAAGATAAGGTTAGTAAAGCAAGCAGTCCTTCCCCTCCACTCACCAAACCGTCCAGCCCAAAGCGGTAATTTATGCTATAGTGTTTGACTTACTGGGTGTGGCAAGAAGCACGCGAAGATGGTGAGAGAGATAAGAGATAAAGAAGGAAGGGAAAGAGTATTGTCCTGTCCGATCACGAAGGAGGGGAGAGGTTATTGTACCGTCTGATGAAGAGGGAAGGGAGAGGTTATTGTACTGTCTGATGGAGAGGGAAGGGAGAGGGTATTGTACTGTCTGATGGAGAGGGAAGGGGAAGAGTATTGTACTGTGTGATGAAGAGGGAAGGGAGAGGGTATTGTACTGTCTGACGAAGAGGGAAGGGGAAGAGTATTGTACTGTCTGATGGAAAGGGAAGGGAGAGGGTACTGTACTGTCTGATGAAGAGGGAAGGGAGAGAGATTATTGTACTGTCTGATGAAGAGGGAAGGGAGAGGATATTGTACTGTCTGATGAAGAGGGAAGACAGAGGTTACGTGTAAAAAAAAAATCCATCTTCACCATCATCAGCTAGTGTTTAGTCCATTGCAAAATCCTTCTAGTTTTTCCAACTAGTGAAGAAAAAAAATCAATACAAAAGGACAGATTATTGTACACCAAAATGCAATAAGAAAAAATTGAATAATGATAAGTGTAGAAACTGAGAGCATAGTGGGATCGGGTGGGCCGGAGATGAGTGGGATGGAGGAAGGAAAGGATCATCGTGAATAACTGCCTGAAAAATAAAAGCAAAATTCCGCCATACAAGATTTACTACACTAGTTTCGTTACTCTTTTGCCGACAAACTTTCCTTCTTGATGAACAGCTGGTAATATATATATATATATATATATATATATATATATATATATATATATATATATTATGTTTGCTTTACTTTATGATAATCCAGGATGCTTTAAAACTGATCCTAAACATGACGGTTGGAAAATTAACGAAGAGCAAATAAGGTGATGGAGGCTGACCGTAGCAGAAACGTCAAGAGAATGTGTGTGTGTGTGTGTGTGTGTGTGTATATATATATATATATATATATATATATATATATATATATATATATATATATATATACGTGCGCGCGCACCTTAGTCCTGTCTAACACTGTAACACAAACCATATATCAACAGTGAAAAAAGTATCTCAGTCAGTACCATTAAAATTTTCTCCTGTGTTAAGCGGATACCCTGGCGCCCGTTTCTAACCTATTTATTTTTTTCCATATTATACCTAACTAATACTTTCTTGTAAATCATTTCCATCTCTAATACCAACACAGTATATAAACACCACACAAGATAACATTAACGTGTCACTGCCTATGCAAAACCAAGCTAGTCACGAAGCAAGAGTGACCCTCTAAACCCATCTAAAATACATCAGTCATAACAACAAGGCAGCGAAAGTACAACTCAGCACAATAGGAATAGAACAACACCACATACATCACCTGGCCCTGCGCGTCCGTCAGACAAGAGTAGGTAATGAAAGGGCAGGTGGACATTACAATCAATGACCACCTTCAGCCTCATATATCACTGCTGTGGGCACTGTCAGGCAGCTCCGCCCTCTTATATGTCTTGCCTCCCCACCTCTCTGCCATACTCTTCCTTCTCTCCCCTCACTTCCCTCCCCTCTCTTCCTTCTTTCCCCTCACTTCCTCCCCTCCCTCACTCTCGCTACTTTCGTTCAACTAAAGTCCTTCTCCACCAAGCCTGCATCTTATTTCCCTCCCTCACTACCCCTTCTACACTCCCCTACTTTCTTTCTCCTTTTCTTACTTCCCCTCTTAACACTCCCCTACTTTTCCTCCTCACTTTTACGTTTCCTTCCTCCCTCCCGCACATTCCTGCTCATACTCCCCACTTTCCCTCCTCCCTCTCCACTCCCAGTAGCCTCTCTCCCCCATCTTCAGCCTCAGTATATCAGTGCTTTAGGTTCTATCAGCCCGCCCCGCCCTGCTGTATGTCTTATGCTTCCCCTCGTTCCCCCTCAACCTCTCACACACCCAACAATCCCGCTCCCCCTTGCCTTCCCTTCTCTTACTTCCATTACCCTTCCTCTCACTGGCTTCCTATCTGTTATCCTTCCTGTCCTTCCCCCACTCCCTTACTCTCCCTATCCCCCTCTCCATTTCCTCTACCTTTCGTTATTCCTCACCTCCCTATCCTTCCCCACGCCCTCACTCTCTCTTCCTCCTCTTCACTTTCACTACTCTACCTTATTCCCCACTCCTGCCTCTCCTTCCTTCGCCTTCACCCTAATGTAACACCGGTTCACCTGCCTTTCATCCCACCTCATCCTCCTGTGTGTCTTACCCCCTCCCCTCCCCTCCCAACTACTCGACACTACCACCATTACCTTGAAACTGTTTATCTTGGGTTCAGTAGGAAGAGAGGAGGAGTTGGACAGAGAAGGGGGAATGGCGGTAGAGGAATGGTCATGTACGGTATATTGCAGAAAGGAGTACAAAGGAGTACAAAGAAGAGCAAGCATCAACATACCCAATAGTCCTTTCGGGGCAATTTGTTACAGAGAACACTATGACTATGATATTTGATTCTTTGAGTTGAAGATAAGGATAGCAAAGCAAGAAGGCTCCTTGGCTACCACTGAATACAGAAGATGCAAGATGACCTCACCCTCATCTCCCCGTTACTGGCATTAACACCATCACGTGGATTAGTTAACAAGCAGGTAGATTTGTATTATTGAAGGCGCTCCTGTATCTGTACTAACCTTGTCTCACCCATCACCCAACAGTATTTGGACACAAACACTGTATCACTTCACTGCTTCACACAATGTATCATCAGTTTGGGTCAAGATGAGGGAGAGTGAAATGAGGCTTTAGTGTAATGAAGGTATGTTAAAAGTGTGTGTGTGTGTGTGTGTGTGTGTGTGTGTGTGTGTGTGTGTGTGTGTGTGTGTGTGTGTGTGTGTGTGTGTGTGTTTTCATACCAGATGGCAGAAACGCATTGAAGTTAATTTATTAATTATTCATTGCGCACATTATTGTTGGAAACATTATTAGTAAGGTAACAGCGATTATATTATTCTGTGAGAGGCACGTGTATGTATTAATCACACACAATTTTTAACATCACAAATATGCATTGTTTTTACCTTATCGACCCACAACATTAGCACACACTCATACGTCTAAGACAGCTTCTGTCACAACTGCAGTCAGCGTTTTGATAATCCAGTAACTCATCCAGGGATTACTGGGCGTTAGGAGCGTGTTGTGAAATTAGTTGCATGGTAATCACTTTCAGCTCTAAGGATAATCCAAGAAGATACAGACAACAGTTACAGACATTTTTATAAATTATCACCTCCTTCAAGGTGTAGAAGACACGTGGTACAGTACATTACAGGCCTGATGACCAACCTACTCATCATGGTGGCATTGTAGTACATAATGTGCAGACTTCCAGTCACCTCTTGGGTAGGCTATCTAACCCATGCGCATGAATGGCTAAACTGAGGCAACTTACGTGCTAATTACTTTTAATTTTGTGCGTGAGTTTACTTTCTGTCCAGGTACCATGATGATGTACAGTACATAGGTACCACTTGACTCCGCCCTCTTAACCACACACACTGGGTAAGTTTGAAAATAGCGGTCAGGTGTCAGTCTTTGTCATGTACAGTTGTCTATATAATTTCTCCCACCCAGTCTTCCCACGCGATGCCGATCCAGTAGTAGTTGTTTTTGTAGCCCCAGGATTATTTAACATGATGAAGTCCCAGTAGACTGCAAACTCAGTTTGCTTTTCTCCTGCAGTCGTCATTGGTCCACTGGGGGAATAGGGAGGAATTCAGGGACGTTTATGTAACCAAGGAGCTGAGCCCTGCCATTATCGGTGCCACCACGTGAAGGCGTCCCTCTTCAAAACATACTTCTCTCCACAGTCCTAAAGGAACATCATTTCTCATTGCCGTCACACGGGGTGTTACTGTCCCTACACCAGCCATCATCTTTTCCTCTTTATTGACACATACAGTTACTATAGCCAGTTTGTTTTTATCTCAGGGAACTTGGTCTCTCACACAACTTGTTTAGTAAGTCACGGTTTCATGAAATTCAAGGAGCCATGGATATAACGGTAGCAGTAAATCTCCTTGGTTACTATACAAATCGATGCTTTAGTCTAACTACGCTTTGCCATTTAAAAAGCTAAAATGAGATAGGGATATTTGTCAGATCAGAGTAAATGCGGGACACCTGGACCCACGTCACACCAAGTATTCCCAGCCTCTCCTTGATCTCCCTTAACCACACCAAACCACACTTCACTTACATCCATTTCCAGCTGAAGTGTACGCATGCAGTTTTAATTTCTAACCCCCATTAAGATGATAAATATCTTACCACCGGCAGTCTTCCTACCCCAAGGCAATATTTTATCAGTGCACAATGGTCTGGCGTTGGTGAAGGGTTAAGTTAAAAATAAATAAGTACCCAGAACTGTAACAATACGTAATGTGGTGGACAAAAACGCCATGTTGGACGAGACTGCAAGTAGGACGAGATAATGAAACACTTTATTAGTAATTACCCGCCACTTAAACACTCTCTGAAAATAAAAAGTAGATAATCTGAAGTTCTCGGAGAAAGAGGAGGGAAGACGAGACAGGGAGAGAGAGCAAGGAAAAGTAGTGGGTGATGGTCAAGGTGAAAGAGGAAGTTCAGAGGTTACATGAGCAGTGGGTGGAGGGAGGAAGTGTGACACAGAGTGAGGATTAGGGGAGGGGGATCAGAGGGCAGGAGGAAGGTCAGGTCACAAGACGTAAAGTTGATGACGTGGGAGGGAGGAAGAAGTAATGGTCAAGGGAGAGAAATATAAGGCGTGTGTGTGTGTGTGTGTGTGTGTGTGTGTGTGTGTGTGTGTGAGAGAGAGAGAGAGAGAGAGAGAGAGCAGGGTAACTTAGGGTCTAGTACGAATAAAGAAAAAGAATAGAGATTATTAAGAACAGGGAGGAGGTGAGGATTAAAGGACTGGAGGGAAGAATGGAAAGAGAAGGGGAAGCAAGGGTTAAGAGAGAACTATGGAGGAAGGAAACAGTGAAGAACAGGCCCTAGACTGCGTGTGGAGAGGGGAGAAGAAGGGGAAAGAAGAAGGAGGGAAGGAAAGAGGGGAGAGGAGGAGAGGTCAGAGAGGGGAGAGGGGTCAGTGAAGGAAGAAGAGGTCACTGAGGGAAGAAGGGGAGGGGGCAGGTGAGGGGCAGAGGAAGGAGGAGAGAGAGGGGCAAGCGGGTGGGGGAGAAGTTAGTAAGGGAGGGGTAGGTCACTGATGGAAGGAGGGAGAGAGTGAGGGAAGGGAGAGGCCAGAGAGGGAGAGAGAGGTCAGTGAAGGAACATCATCATCATCATCATCATCGTCGTCGTCGTCGTCGTCGTCGTCAATCACACTAAATTTAGCGCATGGACATTCCTACTCTCGTGCCCATAATTTGAAGTTAACATTTAATATAAGAAGAAAAAAATACTTCTTTGGATTAACATCTATAAAAAGCCACCTCCTATTTTGAATGCTTTAAAAAAAAATCATCAGTGCACTTCAAAATTAATTGGAATGAGCAAGAAAAAGAGCACGGAAGGAGAGTGAAATGGAGGAAAATGAAAAGATGAGTGGGTGAAGGTGAAAGGGGAGATCTGAGACTGGAAGGAGGAGAGAGAGAGAGAGAGAGAGAGAGAGAGAGAGAGTAAAGAAACCACAATAAAAGTCGACTGAGGACAAAGGGCTTCCACACAGGTGGGTTAATTAGCTGTACGTCAGGTAATCAGGCCTTAATTAACGTGGTGACAGACACATTACTTACACCTCAACTCTTACCTTATAACAGGTTTTCATCGCTGCTATACCATGTTCACTTAACTATACTCCTTTTACTCTAACTTGGCCTAAAACTGTTCTCTCGCCACCTTGAATGCTCAGCCGTAACAATTGATTAGCACTAAAATATGATGCTAGTCACGAAGCAGCGCTATGGAGAGGGTGTAGAGCAGTTTTATTGTTTTTTCCTGCGCCAGAGTATCAAAAAATAAGCTGTAAAAAGATGAAAACCTGGGTAAAGGTGTAATAAACGAACTATATGAATAAAACTGCCATCCCTCCCTCTTGAATGCAGAGGTGCAATAAGAGATTAGCACTGGAATACGGTGCTAGTCACGAAGAAGTGCCATGGTAAGAAGCACAGCCGTAGTATTGTCTAATTTGACACTGGACAACGGGAAATAGAGTGCAAAGGGACAAAAATTTTGCCGAATTAGGGTGAATGAACTGCTGTATAAATGATGGTTTGCACTGACATCCCCAGTACAGTGACGTATTTTATAGTTCCCTCTTTCATGTTTCTAGATAATTTAGTTCATGGTTACGGAATAATCTCTCTCATGGTCAGTACAACTCTAGTATTCCGCTCATGCTAGACGATTTTATTCAGAAGGTGACTCACTGAACCTAAGAGTGACTCTCACTGCACCCCATAACCTTACCCTTACCTCTACCCTTACCCTGCCAGCCACCTCTCCTCAAACCCTATCCTTCCCCTCCTGTCCCTCTTCCTCCACCATTATTCCCTTCCCCCTACCAGCCATCTCCCTTCTAACCCTATCCTTATCCTTCCATTACTGGCACCTCCCCTCTAATCCCATCCTTCCTTTACCATCCTCCCTCTGCCTTCACCATTATCCCCTTCCCTTACTGTCCCTCTTCCTTCACCATTATTCTCTTCCCCCTACCAGCCATCTCCCTCCTAACTCTATCCTTATCCTTCCATTACCGCCACCTCCCCTCTAATCCCATCCTTCCTTTACCATCCTCCCTCTGCCTTCACCATTATCCCAATTCCCCTACAAGCCATCTGCCTTCTAACCCTATCCTTCCCTTACTGGCCAATAAGCAAAGTGTTCCTGTATTTATGGCTGCAGGAAAGAGAAAAAGGGTTACAATTGCCATCAAAACTCCTGTCGCCTTTCCCGCTTTTCCCTTCATGGACTCAAAATCAGTATGATAAATCCACTGCAAATAAAACTGATGAATTTAGTATAGATTAGTTCCATCAGTGTCAGTTGGTAGGGACGTACCACACTCATTTGCACAAGTCCGTGGAGAATGAAAAGAAAGATGTGGTAACAGAACTTTTGATGCCGATTGTACGTAAAGGTAAAGATATGAGGTAAATTTACAGTATATATGGCTGAGTTGTGTAGGACGCTGCCATTTTGACTGGGCTGCCTGAGGGAGGATGGTTGTTTTTATATTGCAGTGCTTTTAATCCCTCTGCCTATCTATCTATCAGTGTATTTGTTGATGTCTATCTATATCTACCTGTCTGTATATCAGTCTATCTACTTTCTGTCTATCTACAGTATCCATTTATCGCCTGACATAGTTGTGAAGCAGGGAAAGGGTTCCTGTATAATGGCTATCACACACACACACACACACACACACACACACACACACACACACACACACACACACACACACACACACACACACACACACACACACACACACACACACACACACACACACACACACACACACACACACACACACACACACACACACACTTATTACAATGCACCTCAAAACTGTGAATACGTAGTATTCTAACGCATTTAACCTAAAATAGTTTACAGTATATAGAAACATGTGAACACTATATGTGTCTATAACAGATACGGTATAGACAGACAGATAGGTAGATATATATGTAAGAGAGAGAGAGAGAGAGAGAGAATACTGACGCGATGCATATTCTCCTTCATGAATTTCCTGGCACAAGACAATAAATAGATAAACTGCATGTCCCTCGCTGGCCATCACACCTGTTGCTTCGGCACCTGAGGCTAGTGAGGGAAGAGGAAGGGAGAAGGTGGAAAATGGCTGGAAGGAAGATGGTAGTGATGAAGGGAGGAAGAGAGGAGAAAGGAGTACAAGTAAAAAGGCCATGAAGACAAGGAACCTGGAAGAGGAATGGATTGAGATATATATAGATTAACAGGTAGATAAATTAATAGATAGACGAATAGATAGAAAAGCAGGCAGATTGTCAGCCAGCCTGACAGACAGGTAATATTTTATTTCATAAAATCTATCCAGGTAAAGTTTTACATATTTTTATATTTGTAAGTTTAACAGATTTGATAGAGCAATTATTAAATTAGTTCATTGTTGCCTCATTATATTTAACAAAAAGAATGCTTGATTTTATGGCATATTACCTACACTATACACATTGTTCAAGACTGTTCGGACTTCTTTAATTGAAAATGGATTTTCATAAAACTAAGACATACGGTACTTACTTAAAATGGTGCAGGGCTTAGATAGATAAATAGATTGATATATAGCTATATACAGAGAGAAAGAGAGAGAGAGAGTAGGGAACAGAAAAGAGGACAAAGGAAAACTGGCAGAACAAGAGCAAGAAATGTTTAATAAAGAGGGATAAAGAATAAATGAGCAACAGTGAGAAAGGAGTGGAGGGGAAGGGAGGGGAGGAGAGGGGAGGATTCATTGTGGTGGCGGTGGAGGTGGGAAGAAGGGGAGGGGAGGATTCATTGTGGTAGAGGTAGTGGTGGAGGGGGTGGGCAGAAGGGATGGGAAGGGACGGATTCATTGTGGTGGGTGGTGGTAGTGGAGAAGGTGGGATGAAGGGGAGGGAAGGAGAAGGGAGAATTCATTGCGGTGGTGGTGGTGGAGGAGGTGGGAAGGAGGGGAGAGGAGGGGAGGATTCATTGTGGTGGTGGTGGAAACGAGGGGAGGGGAGGGGAGGGACGGATTCGTTGTGGGGGTGGTGGTGGAGGAGGTGGGAAGGAGGGGAAGGAAGAGAAGGGGTGGATTCATTATGGTGGTGGTGGTGAAAGAGGTGGAAAGGAAGGGAGGGGAGGGGAGGGGCGGATACATTGTGGTGGTGGTGGAGGTGGAGGGAAGGATGGGGGGGGTACATCGGCTCCGGAAACAAACAAGACACATGGTTCGTTACCCAGGGGTCCCCAGAGGCCTAAAACACACACACACACACACACACACACACACACACACACACACACACACACACACACACACACACACACACACACACACACACACACACACACACACACACACACACACACACACACACGAGGGAAGCTGATTAGGACAATAAGGAAGGGAGGGCGCGAATAAAGACGTGATTTGTTCTAACCGTCTAGTATAACAGTTTCTTGAATCTTTTTTTTTTTTTTTTTTTTTCTTCCTACGTCTCTTTTCCCCCCTCTCTAAATTCCATTGCACTTTTACCTCCTCCCCTCATCCCCCTCCTCTCTTCCTCACTCCTTCCCCTCCTCACCAAGCTGTCTGGCTGTAATTTTTGTTTTTGTTGTAATTTGTAAAGTGTACACACGCGTGGAAATTGAATTACCTAAAAAATATGTTCTAGGTAGCGGGCCCAGCAAAAATGTATTATGTATAAATTTTTTCCACACTCCGCAGCGTCCGCGAGTTGTTCATAGTGCACCCTTTTTCCAGGCGGATGATAGAGGAGGAGGATGTAGAATACACTGTGGCCTAGCAATCCTGAGCGTCCCGGTACAGGAAACGTTTGGGGGTATAGGGCTAGCTATGCCATTGTTACAGACATTTGTATGATATTTTCTTGTAATGTGAGCCTCTAGTTTTCATAAAGTTGCATGCTTTGGACCGGGGATGCACCGCTTTGCTGTGCTTGTTAATTTGTCAAAATCCTCGAACGATCGTAAACACATAATGTTTATATTAATAATACTTGCACACTTTTGTAACTAGATGAATAGCCCAGAAATGTAACTTGTGTACAGTGTGCTCTTAACTGGACTATGATTCATTAGTTTTCTTCTTCTGCACAACCTTATAACTGAATGAGAGAGAGAGAGAGAGAGAGAGAGAGAGAGAGAGAGAGAGCATTGTGTGTGTGTGTGGGGGGGGGAGTATAAAGACATGTTTGTGCAGCCCTTGCTTATCTAAATTGATCTGAGCAAGACGTGGATGGTTGATGTTTACACAGGGCAGGTGGATGGCAGGGAGAGAGGGACAGGAGAGGAGGAAGAGGGGAATGGCAAGGAGAGAGGAGGGAGGGAAAGGTGAGGATGGGGAAGGTGGAGAGAAAGAAGAGAGGATGGGGTGAGAAAGCAGGGGAGAAAGACGAGGAAGGGGGAGGTGGAGAGACAGAAGAGAGGATGGGGTGAAAGGGCAAGGGAGAAGGAAGAGGAAGTGGGAGGTGGTGAGACAGGAGAGAGGATGGGGTGAGAGGGGAGGGGAGAAGGAAGAGGAAGAGGGAGGTGGAAAGAAAGGAGAGAGGATGGGGTGTGATGAGAGGGGTGAAGGAAGAGGAGGAGGAGGGGGGGTACAAAAAGAATGGGCTGGGTGAGGGAGGAAAGAGAGAAAGAAGAGGAGGAAGGGGGGGAGTGCAAGGATAGAGGATGGAAACCATGGGGTGGGGGGAGGGGAAGAAGCTGGGGGACTGGAGGGTAAGAAGTGAGGAAAGAGGGTGAGAAGGGAGGGAAGAAGGAAGAAGAGGGCAGAGATGGAGAGCGGTTAGGGATGGGGAGAAGAAGAGAAGGAAGAAGTTGGTGGTAGATGGGGTGTAAGAAGAGAGGAGAAGGAGTGAGAGGAGAGAATAGAAGGTACGGTAGAAGAAGTGGGGGAGGGAGATGGAGGGTGAAGGCAAGGAAAGACGATGGAGGGTCGAAAGGAAAAGGGATAAGCAGAGGGCATGGAGGAAGGGTGGATGGGATGAGTTTTGGGTGAAAAAAAAAAAAAATGTGAGACGGAACAATACCTCAGAGACGTTATATGAGAGGAGTCACGAGGGAAGACTGGGTGTGGAAGGGAGGGGGAAGGAATGGTGGAAGGAAACAGTGGAAAGGAAGGAGTGACTAAAAAGTGAATAAGGGTGCGGAAAGGATGGAGAGGGACGAGGGTGATGTAAGAAGAATTATTATGGTTGATGTTCAGAATGGAAATCATAAAATATATATATAGATAAATAAGAGTGAGGTGACTGGGATGATGAGAAGGAGGGGGAATGGAGGGGAGTACCAAATGGGCATTCAGTGAGAAGAAAAAGAACAGAATATAAAATTAGTATGACAAACGGAAGAGGGAGGTGCAAGACTAATTACTCTAGGACATGGGAAAGAGGAAAAGGGTAGGAATAAAGGATAATGAAGTAGGTGGAAGAAGAGAAGAGAAGAGAGAGGCATAACTATCTGAGGGCAAGGGTCAGCTTTTACAATTAATGTGATTAATGGTCCTAGTCCACCCACCACCACCACCATTACCACGACCACCAACACCACCACCATCATCATCATAATCATCACACGCATCTCCCTGGCTATCCCTACTCTTTCTCACTATCCTCATCCATAAATAACTCCTTTGCAGGATACAAGACTCACGACTCTTTCCACGCTGGCCTCTTGAATGTTAGTATACTCCTCCTCCTCCTCCTCCTACTTAAAGAATATTCGCCAATTCTTCTTTTATTACCTTATCTTCACTTTATCCACCCTCTCCCCCCCACACACATACACATCCCACAAACCCCACCACACCCACATCGGACACGACTTGGCTTGTAAAAGAAGAAAGACCAAGTTTGGATCACTATCTTCACTCCTATTGTTATCTTCCATCCTTCTCTGTCATCGTATATTACTCCTTATCCCTCTCGCCCTCTGCATTTGCTCTTCCTTCCTGCCTTCTTCTTCTCCCTCGCCGACTCTCCTTTCTCCCCATACCAATCCCGTTCTTATCAGTTTCCGTCTGTCTTGTCATTTTCTGCTGTTCCTTGTAAAATGGTTGTGATGCTTCCGTTAAGTATTTTTACAGCTCCTTCCCTTACATCCTCTTTGCATTCCCATTTTCAACACATATCACCAGTCCACTGCTCTCATCACCACCACCCTCCTCCACCCACTTACAACCACTTCACCACTCTTCATCCACCTCCACCTAATCACACATTATCGTCTCATCACCTTCCCCCTACCTACCCTCACCATCCTTCTACAAAACCACCACCTTCCCTACGTCACCCATCCCCACCAACAGATCTCCAGCCTCACCCTCCTTCACCTACCTCCCCTCTAACCTCTCATCATCACCCATCCCTATCCTCAATCATCCAACCACATCTTCCCCAGTTCACTCTCCCACCACCTTCACCCACCCATCTCCCCCCTTCCACTCAGAACCTTCCCCCAGTTCCATTCTCTCATTACCCTCCCTCACCTTCATCACTCTCCCTCATCCTTATCTCCCTGACCCTCATCTCCCTCCCATACCCTCATCTCCCTCTCTCACCTTCGTCTCCCTCCCTCACCCACATCACTCACACTTACCCTTATTTCCTCCCCTCACCTTCATTTCCGTCCCTCACCCTACATCATCCTTATCACTCTCCCTCACCCTTATCTCCCTCCCTCACCCTCACCAGCCTCCCTCACCTTCACCACCCTCCCTCGCGCTTCTCCAGTCTTCTTTCATTCTCTTCCACCCTCCGTAACCTCCATCCAACCTTCTCCATCCTCCCCCACTGACTACCACCCGCTCCTCACCTCTCTCCCTTCACCCCAGTTACAATGTTTACGCAAGTCATTTTCTCTTCCCCCTCCCAGTGACAGACAGGTAAACTCAGGGATTGGTATACAGACAGGGTTACAGGTGGAGGGAGGTGGGGTGAGGTGGGTCGGGGTGGTATTGCAGACAAAATATTCTACTGTGAGTGACCCGTAGAAAGAATGTTTGGGGGAGAAAAGAGATTGGGGAGGAAGTGATGACAAAATAATAGAGAAGAATGAGGACAGGTATGAAGATAGGGATAGTAATATAAAGGACGGGGTTCGGGTAGAATATTCATCCCCATGGATAAGTGACCTACCTACCTACCTACCTACCTACCTACCTACCTACCTACCTACCTACCTACATGCCTACATGCCTACCTACCTACCTACCTACCTACCTAACCTAAACTAAACTAAACTAAACTAAACTAACCCAACCTAATTTAATCTGACTTAAAGTTTGGAATATTTACATGAGGGGACAATTTTCCATAGGGCGAGTCAGTTTCTCACACTAGAAAAGTATACCGGGAGTCAGTTTTATACTCTGTATGGAAAAACCATCCTGGGATCAGTTTTCCTTGGCACCCGATTTCATTAAGGGGTGGTATCGTTCAGGGTTTGATAAATAAAGATGGAGAAATGAAGATATAAAAAGTGGGGATGGAAGTCGACAGTGTAGGAATGAAGGGAAAAAAAAAATGATTGGAAAGTTAAAATGAGGAAAGATAGAGGGAAGGAAGGGGCATAAACTCTGACAGTAATGAGGGAAATACAAATGAAGGGGATGTAAAAGTGAAAGTTATATAAGTTAAATAGTGGAGGGATTTGAGAAATGAGGAAACACAGGGACAAACGGGGGGGGTGAAGAAAACATTGACCCTTTACTGCAATAAATCGCTTCTAAACGGAATGAAACTGTATGAGGCAACAAGAGTTATAAAAAATATATATACACCAACACACTGATGGGTTAAACAGTAAATACTTCTAACCCCTTCGGTACCAGAGACGTCCCATGCTGATCAGTTTTGGATAACGTAACATCCAACCTCGGTCATTATGTACTCCCACCACTTCCAGTATTACAGTGGATGCATGCAATTCATTCACCTATTAATACACACGTTACCTCTATATACAGTTCACCAGTTATTATACACATTCCCCCAATAATACTCAGGTTACCTCTATACAATTCATCTGTTAATGCACAGTCACCCATTAAAACACGTTACCTCTGTCACATTAACAACACCACCATCATCATCATCAACACAGCCACAACCACCACCACTGCCAGCCCAGTCAGACCCACCAAAATATTAAAAATTATTTACCCTTATTAACCTATTTACTGCAATGACGACTTTTATATATTGTTCCTGCTACTGCCAGACAATTCTATTCAGCTTAAGTTATACCCATGCTATTGTAGGTTTAATATAGATTTTTTTTTCACCCCCCTTTACATGAGAAGACTTTTATGATTGACCAAAACTGTCAGGAAGTAACAGTAATACAGTGAGATGAGATATGTACTCGTAGTGAAGAGGTTAATGCCACAAGTACCAAAAACAGTATCATTGCCAACACAACTACGAATATCATCACTGCCACCACTACCAGTCCCACAATTACCACCACAAGCCTCACAACCACAGTTACCATAACACCACCACAACCCGCACACAACCACCCCAACTAGCACCACCATCACCACAACTACCAGCACGACCATAACTACCACCATCACCATAACTATTAGCACCACCATAACTACCACCATCACCACAACTACTAGCACCACCATAACTTCCACCACACTCATCATGGCAGCAGATGGAGAGCGGTGGGTGGGAAGTCCATTACAAATAGAATCATTACTCTCAGTCTCTCTCTCAACCATCGGTCTATCCCTTTCTCTGTTTTTTTATTCCTCTCATTCTTGTGTGTGTGTGTGTGTGTGTGTGTGTGTGTGTGTGTGTGTGTGTGTGTGTGTGTGTGTGTCATTAGCCTTTTCCCTCAGTTAATTCCCCGTCTGTCTCTTTGCCCTGTCTACCTATTTTCTGTTCGTTAATTATAGTTTCCATTGCTTTTAATCCACCTGTACTGTGTCAGGATTGAACCCAGGACTCTCAGATGATAGTCAGGCCGCCTGCCACTGTACGTAGACAGGTAGAAGTTGTCTCACCATATATTACAATGATGATGATGATGATGTTGAGGAGGAGGATAACGGTAATGATTATGATGATGATTAACGATAACTTATGATGATAACGATGATGATGATGAGGAGGAGGAGGAGGAAGAGGACGGTAGTGATGATGATGATGATGATTAACAATAACTTATGACGACGACCACGATGATGATGATGATGATGATGATGATGATGATGATGATGATGATGTACAAACAGTGTCGCCATCAGCACTTGCCACGTGGTAATTATAGGGAAGACACTGGCACTGTTGTCCTTCCATTACCATGCCTTGATTGGGTGGTGGTGTTTGCTGCAGCCGACACAACGGTGAGGAACGGTGTGGTGTTGTTACAGTGCAGTGTATCAGTTGCAAAGGATTTATATAAACCTAATTCACACACAATAGTAACTGACGAATTAGCTATACTCTGTTCACTTTAACCTAGCAAGATTTTCGTCCTTTTGCAGCTTATTTCACGTAGCTCGGTGGCAGAAAAAATTATTCTCTATATATATCCTTTTCGTAACAATTCTCTACGAGCAGCACCATGTTCTTATGTTAATTTATGGTTACTAGTTAGCATTCACTTCTTCCTTACTAGCGAATTTCAGCATATGGAGTGTTGATATTCTCGTGTGTGTGTGTGTGTGTGTGTGTGTGTGTGTGTGTGTGTGTGTGTGTGTGTGTGTGTGTGTTTTATCGTAAATGTCTATCACATGGAAAGCCACTTGATAAAGGACAGGTGAAAGAGGAATGGAAAGATGATAATGGGGAATGGAGAAGGGAGAGTGATATGAAGAGAGAATGGAGAGGGAAGGAGGAAAGAGGTCGGACGAATGGTTAGTCTATGAGGCTTGATTACAAAGGAAGGCATCACATGAGAGAAGGAGAGGGCAAGGAATCTAAAATGGCTCCTTCTTCGAGTAATGAGAAGGAGTGTTATTGTAAATGGTGAAATAACAAAGAAGGCGATAAATTGAGAGGGGTGATGGAGGTGAGTGGCCCAACATTGAAAGGAATTTCTTAGGTTAGTTATGTTCTAAGATTGGTACAGTATAGCTTATGGTACGACGAAAAAAAAAAGTTCGATCAAGTGAACATTCCAGTGTTTTCACGCCCTTTGGTATGAAAAATTAATCAGTTCTACACAAAACAACAAATACCTAAATTCTGCCAGAAATAAGAAATAAATTTATCCAGTGTGAAAAAAGAAATACCTTAATTCTACCTGAAATACCAATTCTACCTGCGCGAAGAAATTCCTTAATTCTACCTAAAATAGAAAAAAATACATTACATCTGTCTCAGGCAAAACATACCTTAGTTCGACCTGAAATAAGATACCTCAATTCCACCTGAAATAAAAATACTTTAATTCGTCTCCTGAATGAGGGGATGGAAGCAGGAGATACGGTGTTATTAAATTATATAACTAAAGTCTGGCCCACAGGGAGTCGGGGTGGCTTGCTGGAGTGTGTGTGGCCAGAGATAATACACTCATTAAGAACAGAGTAAAAGTCGGGGCTCGTGTGTGTGTGTGTGTGTGTGTGTGTGTGTGTGTGTGTGTGTGTGTGTGTGTGTGTGGCCAGAGATAATACACTCATTAAGAACAAAGTAAAAGTCGGGGCCCGTGTGTGTGTGTGTGTGTGTGTGTGTGTGTGTGTGTGTGTGTGTGTGTGTGTGTGTGATTGTTTGTTTGCATATATGGTATCGTGTGTGTGTGTGTGTTTATGTATGTATGTATCTATCTATCTGTCTGTCTGGCTATCTGTATAACACTTGTATTTTTTATGGAATAACATAAAAGTGAATTACACTGAAAGAGCAATTTGCATTACATTAGTTCCAAAATGTGATGTACATAGTACAGATCAGTTACAGTAGCGCTAGTCAGTACATCCTCCTTTAATAATGTAAAAGAAGTCGTAAAATAGACTAAACCCCCGATTATATTTCAAAACGCATGGTATTAATATTTCCGCTTGACTATGGATTTCGATTATCAAAATTCTAATAAAAACACAGCATTCACGCCTCACTAACTCTGCTTTTGTCTCCTTCCTGGTACACCACCACACTCCCTCCACCACGCATTAACACATTACAGTGGTGGATGGGTACTCTTGTGTTTACTCTCCTTTGTTTTGGTAATGAGAAGGGCAGGTTGGCAGAAGGACAGGTGAAGTGGGGTGGGGAGAAAATAGGACAAAAAGTATAGCAGGAAATGGGTCAGAAAGAGAACATAATTAGGCTATGGCAAAGAACATGTGGCTAAGTATAACAGGTGAGGTGATAAGAACATATAACAGGCAAGGTGGTAAATAGGTGAACATGAGAAGAAGCAAGATGACAAGAAAGAGAAAAGATCATAATTATAGTACATCAGGCGAGAAGGGGAGACTGACAGGAGGATGATATGACAATGAAGATGTTGGGAGAATTAGTGAGTTATTGCAGAAAAGAGGAATGACTGGAAGGAAGGGAAGGGACGGGAAGGGAAGAGAGAGTAGAGTAGGGTAAAGAAAGGGAAGGGAAGGGAATAGAAGGTAGGGTAGCGAAAGGGAAGGGAAGACATGGTAGGGTAGGGTAAAGAAAGGGAAGGGAGGAGAAGGTAGGGTAGGATAGGGTAATGGAAGGGAAGGAAAGGGAAGGTAAACAGTTTATTCGTGTTCTTGATATTTATTGACGTCGTGGTTGCGGTGGTCGAGGGTGGTAGTGATAGGTGAAAACGTATATGTTGTGGTGGTTGAATTGGTGCCATTTGTTGTGGTGCTGATAGTAATGGTAGTGGTGGTACATATGAAAGCATGTGTATGTATGTATGTATATATGCAAATCGACCATTACAGTATACCTGTATAAATACATAGGTACATGAATACATATATAACAGTATTGTTATTAATCCATAACACGTGCAAACAAAATCTCCTTACATATCAGAAACTTTGTCCCATTTAATCAAATCAGGAACGAGCTCTTCATAATATTGTCAAACATGGTAAGAAAATAATAAATAATAAAGAAAATGACAGCTCTGATCCGATACAAAGATAAACCATGACCAACATCACATCTGACCACAAATTGTGTCAAAATTCATCAGCCATTAATTGGACGGGGAAAAATATAGTGAAGGTAATTAATGACTAAGCTGTAATAATTTATGGGCGTTGAGGAGGGTGAGAGTAATGGATGGAGCTAATTAGGAAAATAATCAAGTAGCTTAATTGGCAGTGTTGGTGGATGGATGGATGGCAGGGAGAACGTAGAGGAGGAGAAAGGAAAGGAAAGAACAAAGAACGGGTGAGAGAAGAAGGAGAAGGGAGAGGAGAACAGAAATTTAGGGATGGAAAAGGGCAAGATGATAAAAAATGGAAATGAAGGCATGTAATGGGGAAGAAAAAAAGGAGAAAGAAAAATGAAAAAAAGTAATGGAGGGAGAAGAAAGAGGATAAGGAAGATGAAAGAGAACAAGGGATGGTAGGGAGAGGGAAGAGGGAAGAAGAGTGGGAAGAGAAAGAAAGGAGAGTAAGAATAGGGTAAAAACAGAACAGATACATGAGGAAGAGGGAAAGATAATGAAAGTGATGAGTGAAAGGGAAAGACAGACCGCTGATTAAAAAGAATGGAAGAAGGGAGGAGAGAGGAAATAAACTTTACCATCTCTTACACTATCAAGACGTCTTTAATTCCACTCTGATTATTGCCGAGGAAGATACACCGCTCATAGTAAAGAAGTGAGTTGCTATATAATTTTACGAGTAGATAATGGAGACTATGCTTAGAAGTGTTGAAAAGTAAAACATAAAGAAAGGAGAGGCAAAGTTGTTCTCAGTAATAATTTCATAATACCTTCATACGTCTGTTTCTTCACCTTCTCTTCTCTCTGCCATTTATTCTCTCTCTCTCTCTCTCTCTCTCTCTCTCTCTCTCTCTCTCTCTCTCTCTCTCTCTCTCTCTCTCTCTCTCTCTCTCTCGCATCCCTCCTTTTCACTCGATGCAGTGCTATCAACACATTTTGCTTCATTTATTACTCTTATCCAGTTACTGTCACTCTTCCCTAATTCATCACACTTTATCTATCCCATGCATTCAGCTCCTTTTCCCATCTTTCCAGACATTATCTTGCATACTAATTCTCTTTTCGGCTTTCCATTCCCTGTTTTTCAGTGCTTTCGTCCTTTCTTTTCTGCACTTCCAGTCTTTCTCCTCTCTTTTCACCCATCTCCCTCTTTTCCACTTTTTATCACCTCTCCTCCTCGTCTGCCTTTATTCAGTTTCCTCCCATCCTTTCCTTATTAATTTTCCTCCTCTCTTTCATTATCCATGTTCCTCCTCTCCCCCGTTTATTTAGTTTCCTCCTCTACTCGCTTTACCTGTTTTTCCTCCTCTTCCGTTATCCATTTATTTCTCTCATCCCTTTATCGATTCTCCTCTCCCCCTTTTATCCATCTTCGTCCAGTCCTTCCTTCATGCTTTAATCTTGTCTTTTTCTCTCCTTTCTTTCCAACCTCAAACACCTGCGTTTCATCAACTGGAGATAAACAGGTGTCCCTCGTTTGTTTTCCTTCTCTCTCTCTCTCTCTCTCTCTCTCTCTCTCTCTCTCTCTCTCTCTCTCTCTCTCTCTCTCTCATGATGATGATGATGGTTAGGGTATGAGTACGATAATAGCGCATTGTCTAAGTATACAACTTCACTACATATT
>NC_136995.1:19461890-19464390 GCF_032717465.1 Coenobita brevimanus
TTTTTTCTTTCTGTATTAATGAATTTATTCGTTTATTTGTTACCACAACGATTACTGAGCTGAGGAACATTCGCAGAATCCAGAGGTTTGAAACATAACTCGATTACCTGACGATGAACTAAGTAAGAAACAGGGAAAGAGATGGGAAAGGGTATGAGGAGGTCTAGGAAGAAGTAAAGGAAATTAAATGAAACCGAATGAGAGACAGAGAAAAGGATGAGCAAAAACAGCGAACACTGGAGGAAAGAAGAGAGTAAGAGCCAAGTGCAGGTAAAGAGGGAGAATTTGTGGCTACAACTCGGCCAACTTTCCCTTCGCAAAAAAAAAAAATAATAATGATAAAAATAATAATAATAATAATAATAGTAATAATTCCCCATAATTTTTGTGCCACCCTCCCTCCAGCTGGACGCTCACAGGCAACTGGCAAGGGGTGGAGGGTATGGGCAGGGGGACGTGGTGGTGATGGGGGAGGAGGGGACATGGGAAGTAAACAACACAGAGTCTGTACAGTAAGTTGTGCCTAAATTTGCTTACAGGACAAATGTACGTACGAATAATGCCAACTCCACCCCTCACGCTAGGGTGGACGATTATTCTGTCTGACAAGGTTGTGAAGCCTCGGCCAGTCTGTCTAAAGGTGTCTTGGTTTTTACTGAAGGATGTTAGATCAGGATTGAAGGATGCTTTGGTTAGGATCGAACGAAACTACGATTTGGACCATAAGATGCAAAGATTAAGCCTAGAGAATGCTAAGAATATGGGTAAAGGATGCCAAGGTTAGGGTTGTAGGATGCCAAGGTTAGGGTTGTAGGATGCCAAGGTTAGGGTTGTAGGATGCCAAGGTTAGGGTTGTAGGATGCCAAGGTTAGGGTTGTAGGATGCCAGGGTGGTCATAGCATGCCGAAGAATGACAATGCTGAAATCTAAGAACGCCAGTGCTGGGACAAAAGAATGCTAAGTTATGAGCATTTTTCTCCCTGTTTATGCATACTGTAAGCATTTTTCCTGGTAGTCTTTGTATGGTGAGCATTTGTCGTGCAAACATTTATCATCGAACCGTACAATAATATAAGTGTTGATCTAGGGAAAAGATTAGGAGAAATACACTGAGGTGGTTTGGACATGTGGAGAGGATGGAGAATGAAAGACTGACTAAGAGGGTGTATGTAGGTGAGGTGGAGGGAGGGAGAGGGAGGGGTAGACCGAGGATGAGGTGGAGGGATGGAGTTGAGAGGTATATGAGGGAGGGGGGGGGTGAGCTGGGGGGAGGGGAGTCAAATGGTGGGTGACAGAGTGACTTGGAGGCGTTTTGTCTGTGGCCACCCTTTGCGGGATTGGGGCGTCGGGCTATAGATAGATAGATAGATAGATGATCTAGGGAATGGTGAACAGGGAACTGGGAAGTAGAAATAAGAGGAATAATGAAAGGACTAAGGACGAGCAGATTATGACAAGAGGGACAAATTACCAAAATGATACAGACAACATAAAAAATTTAAAGAAGAGTATTGTCAAACCCTAAAAAGACAGGAAGCCAGTCAGCATGTAAATACAGTTGTCTGGGATGGTCAGAATAAAATAAAGAGTTCCCGCATTCTGAGTGCACAGGCATGACAAGACAAAAGGACAGGAAGCTCTGACTAAGAAAAGGGAAAGGTAAAAACTAAACAAGCTGACTAAATGAGAGAGAGAGAGAGAGAGAGAGAGAGAGAGAGAGAGAGAGAGAGAGAGAATACCATGACACATGAAACAGAAACTACGGACAACACTTCCCTTTCTCCTCCATTAACAAAAATCTGGAGAAAAAAAAAAAAACGGAAAAATTGAAGACGTTGACGGGCGAGAGAGAAATGGAGGAGAGAGGGCAGAGGAGGATAGGAGGGAGAGAGAGGGAGTGTACGTGAGGAGAGAGAAAGTAGAGAGAAGAGAATTGTAAGAGAGAGAGAGAGAGAGAGAGGGAGGGGGGGGGAGGACTGTAAGGGCGCATCCACACGTGCTCTCGAACATGTGTTGGCAACACGGCAGGCAGCATGTTCGGGAACATGTATGCAGCAGTATTTGGACAGATGTATTCAAACATGTTTCACTGCAGCTTCGAACACTGGCAGCAGAGGTGATGGGATAAGTGTGGCCATACGAGGCGGCTGAGACTTCATGATGATGATGCCAACATGATCTGAACGCTGCTGTTCCCAACATGTTTGCAGCGTGTTCGTTACTGAGTTGCTTACATGTTGCCAGCACTTGTTCAGGCACACGTGTGGACGCGAC
Organism: Coenobita brevimanus; assembly: GCF_032717465.1. Lineage (NCBI taxonomy): Eukaryota > Metazoa > Arthropoda > Malacostraca > Decapoda > Coenobitidae > Coenobita > Coenobita brevimanus. The sequence goes on from NC_136995.1 coordinate 19,464,165, forward strand.
TTAATACAGGAGAGAGAAGTGGAGGAGTGTAGGAGAGTACAGAGAAGTGGAGGGGAGGAGAGAGAAGTGGAGGCGAGAGTAAAGTAAATAAAGCATAATACAAAAATATCCCAGACTGATCATGGGGAAATAGAGAGGAATGATAAAACAACAGGGCAACTGCACACACACTCACTAATCTTTTTGTACACGGGACATTGCTCTTGCAGGTTTCATCACATAGAAA
>NC_136995.1:19469390-19474390 GCF_032717465.1 Coenobita brevimanus
GTGAAGGAGGGAGGGAAAAGAGAGTGATATATATATATATATATAACTACAAAAACACGATGGCTTCTTTATTGTGTGTGTGTGTGTGTGTGTGTGTGTGTGTGTGTGTGTGTGTGTGTGTGTGTGTGTGTGTGACACTTTCACATCATCACAAAGTGTTAAACCCATTAAATCTCTCTCTCTCTCTCTCTCTCTCTCTCTCTCTCTCTCTCTCTCTCTCTCTCTCTCTCTCTCTCTCTCTCTCTCTCTCTCTCTCTCTCTCTCTCTCTCTCTCTCTCTCTCTCTCTCTCTCTCTCTCTCTCTCTCTCTCTCTCTCGTGATCTGAAACCACTCTCGAGGGAGATGATTAAGAAGATACGAGAGTTTGTAATACAGTACATTGAGGGAAGTGGGGCAGCGAGGGAGGAAGGGAAGAAAAAAGGACAGGAGGGAGGGACGAAATGACAGCGGGATAGTGAAGGAGGGAGGGAAAAGAGAGTGATAAGAAGAGGTGTAGGGAGGGAAGGGAGAGGGACAGAAGCAATGAAAAGGAGAAAGGAATAAGAGGTTGGTAAGAAGAGGAGGTAGGACACGGAGGAGAGGCAGAGGGAGAGAGAATGAGGGAGATAAGAGGTTTATCAGAAGGGAAGGTAGACGAGGGAGGGAGAGATCAGAGATGGTCAAACGGAGAGAGGAGGATGGCGAGATAAGAGGGTGTTAAGAAGGGGAGGTTGGAGAGGAAGAACGCAATGATCTGCATGTTGTGTTTACCGTCAGGCGGCGTCACGCACCACGGGTTGTGAACATTAACAGTGACGTCACCATATTTACAGTGTGAGAGGAATAGGGAGGGCTTGAAAAGGGTGGAGCGAGTAGTAGGGACCATGTTATAGTCTGTCTCAGGAAAAATGAATGTAGAATATCGTCTATTTTACTCCAAAGTCACTGTCAAAGGCCGAAGGCATCTGATTTAACGACCTGTGGGAATACAGGCTGGCCAGGGACAAGGCCTGATGGCAAGAGACACACACACACACACACACACACACACACACAATCAGTGAATGGGTATAAGTGACCCGCTATGCTCACAGGTCAATATGAACTGTGGTTCCTGTTTTTGGATGCAACTTTTTTTTTTCTTGTCTCCCTCCTCCCTCCCCCATCTACCCTCTCTCTCTCTCTCTCTCTCTCTCTCTCTCTCTCGTGTGTGTGTGTGTGTGTGTGTGTGTGTGTGTGTGTGTGTGTGTGTGTGTGTGTGTGTGTGTGTGCAATCATTATCATGACTAATGGTATGCTTTGTATTGGAAAGTAAAGATGAGGAGAAATATTGTGGAATCTATGGCGAATATTGTGGCAGAAGAGTGTAGACATGTATGAAGGTGAACGTTAATTGGCCCACAGGGAATTAATGACAGTTCCACATGCTGACGTCTCGAGGGGACTTCTTGTAGTTGTTCTCAATAAATATATTCCAATGTTTTATTTATTTTATAATACTTATATCACAGTTAAGTTATACTTTGCATTGACATTATTATTCACTACTACAGAACCTTGAGAGAGAGAGAGAGAGAGAGAGAGAGAGAGAGAGAGAGAGAGAGGGAGGGAGAGAGAGAGAGAGAGAGGGGGGGGGCTGGTCATTCCCAGGGGACAGGTGGTCACTCCTCACCTCTCTCTCTCTCTCTAGCATCACAAGAAATGCAGTGAGGAAAGTGACACCAGAAAACTGGCAAAAATGTATGGAGCATACGAGAAAGCTAGAACAGGAATATATCAGAAATGACATTGTGCGCAATCACATGGTCGAAGAATTCGTCATTAACGTGGCGAATGATTCCACCAGTGAAGAAGAAGGTTTAGATGAGGGAGACATGAATATCGAGAGAGAGAGAGAGAGATTGTATTTTCAAGGGAAATTTTAGAGTATAATGAATATTTATTAAGGAAATGCTACTGTTGATCATTCGATCAGTAAAACTATTATAAATCAGTTTATGTTTTTTCATAACATTTTTTTTTCATAAAGAATAGTAATAAAACAATAAAATTAAGTAAAATAATTTTTCTTCATCTTTCATGGCTATTTCATTGGCTTACCCTAACCCTCCCCACATTCTGACCCGGGCCACTCCCATCCTCCATCCCTCCTCATATGGACCGATATCTGGGCACACCACCCCCCCTGAACTCAAAACATCATCCTTCCTGCCTTCCTATCCATCCCCATCCCCTCTCTTCACCTAGCTTTTTGCCCACATACACAACATTTGCACACACACACACACACACACACACACACACACACACACACACACACACACACACACACACACACACACACATGAGCTGGGATCGGCAATCCGTTTCCCATTGTGACCTCTATTTCCTTACCCAAAATTCCTTCCCTATCCCTAAGGACTTCCCACTTCACCTGTCCCTTGTTTCTCTCCGTCTTTGTGCCGTGATTAGAAATCTGGACAGAATAGGGTTGAGACTGAATGGCTTGTTCTTTGTTACTTTGTTAAAACGATATATATAAACAAACACGTTTTTTTAAATAACTGACGACCTACCAAAAAATCTATCATTCTATCAGAATATATATATATATATATATATATATATATATATATATATATATATATATATATATATATATATATATATACATATAACTTAGAACTATAAAACTTATATGTAAACTTCAGGAAACTGGCAAATGGGGACCCCCCTTAGAAAATTCCTTGGTGTGCCCCTGCTGGGCACTGATAGATAAATAGAGGCTTCACATTGTTTTATTAATTAAGCGTCGTGTGTGTGTGTGTGTGTGTGTGTGTGTGTGTGTGTGTGTGTGTGTGTGTGTGTATGTTTTTTCATAGTGATAGCTGAGTAACCTATAGGGAAGAGGAGGGATCGGATTAACGGGATGGGGGGAGGGGGATTCCACCAGTGAAGAAGAAGGTTTAGATGAGGGAGACATGAATATCGAGTGATAGAGAGAGAGAGAGAGATTGTATTTTCAATGTAAATTTTAGAATATAATGAATATTTATTAAGGAAATGCTACTGTTGATCCTTCGATCAGTAATACTATTGTAAAGCACTTTATGTTTTTTCATAAAGAATAGTAATAAAACAATAAAATAAAATAAAATAATTTTTCTTCATCTTTCATGGCTTCCCAACCCCTCCCCACATTACGACCCGGGCCACTCCCATCCTCCATCCCTCCTCATATGGACCGATATCAGGACACTGACAGATAAATAGAGGCTACACATTGTTTTATTATTTAAGCGTCGTGTGTGTGTGTGTGTGTGTGTGTGTGTGTGTGTGTGTGTATGTGTGTGTGTGTGTGTGTAGAGGAAAGAAAACGGAAGAGGGAAGGAGGAAGGTCCAGAATCCCGAGGGGACCTCTTAATCCTTCACACGGTCACTCGTGTTCCGATTTTGGCAAAGGCTTTGTAAAATTCTCGCATTCATGTTTCCTGAGAAAGGGTATAATAGTGTGAGGGGAGGAGGGTGGGTTTGAGGGAAGGGTGGAGCGAGTAGTAGAGACCATGTTTACAGTGTGAGGGGAGAAGGGATTGTTTGAAGGAAAGGTGGAGAGAGTAGTAGGGATGCAGGTTTTAGCGATATGGACTGATGGAAGAAGCATGAAAGAGTACAGTGGATCAAGACAGAGATGTAACATATAAAAAAGGAATGGACGATTGGGTAGAGAATTTAGTGTCTTAGAAATATGACTTTGGAGAAGAGAATTATGTAACTGTAAAGGCAAGAAAATGTGGAACAGAGATGATGAAAGAAAATTCTGTTAAGAGGGCAAATTAAAAAAAAAAAAATACAAAGCGAAATAAGAATTAGATAGTCTGAGGAGTTTGCGAGTAAAAGAAAAATTATGAGAAGATGAGAAGCAGAGGTGTGACGGAAATAAGATGAACGAAAAGACTGTAATTCGTTTACCTAACTTGGTTCAGATTTTCGTCCGTCAGCAGTTTATTTCACATTGCTCAGTGACAGAAAAAGAGAATACCTTGGCTTAGCATCCTTCCCCCAGCACTTCTTCGTTACAGTCATCGTATTCTAGTGTTAATCTCTTGTTAAAACTCAGCATTCAGAGATAAAGATGCCACACTGTTGCATCTTTATTCTGCCGCTACTTCAGTGGTCAGTGCTGCTCTGAATTGTGTGCGTAACATCCCTCCACCATTACGGCGGGCACGTAGCTCCCATTTAGCAGCAAACTCTCATCCCGTCTCTCTCCAACTCTTTAATGCAAGAGTAGGAATTCTCAGTCCTTCATGTATGCAACAGATCAGCTCTGGAACTCTCTTCCTCTGTCTGTATTTCCTACTACCTTTGACTTCCATTTTTTTTTTTTTTTTTAACGCAGTGTGTCCAGTCATCTCGAAATAAACGGATCTTGAATTTGGCCCTCTGTTAACTTGTTTTATTTATTCTTGGAATAATTTGAGGGCTTCTAACCTTTGGTTCCCTCTTCCCTGCATACCGGTATATATATAAAAAAAATATAGTAAGGAGGAAGAATATTAGACAGTGAAAGAAGGAGCAGGAAGTAAAAGGATGAAGATTGATGATAAAGAGATATGTCTTTAATGCCAAGATAAAGAGAACACAATCCAAAGCTGTGTTGATGGAATATAATAACGCCATACCATAATGAGTGAGAGAACAGTCCTGCGTGCTGATGATAACAAACCCACTGATTACCGTTGTCATGGTGACAATTATATGCACCAGAGACGGTAATTACTAGGCTTTATGAGGTGCACCGCCTGGCTGTGGAAAGGAGAAAGGGAAGGGGGACTGGAAAAGGCAGGAGGAGGCCAATGGAGATGGAAAGTTGGGGTGGAAGATGAAGAGGGATGAGGAAAGGAATGGGGAGGGGAAGATACGGATTAGAATGAGATGGGATAGAAATGATGAAAGGATAAGAGTAAGGGAGTGAGATCAAGAAATGAAGTAGGAGGAGGAGAGGGAAGAGATGGGAGAGG